>NC_142460.1:64078930-64381960 GCF_049115385.1 Moschus berezovskii
GAAGAGACCAGAACTAGGACTAAACCTAATTCCAACCCCAGTTTGATCTCTGTCCCAATCTTGGCCTCAGCTTTGGATGGAATTTTAATGATACCATTTTCACTGGACAAATGGCCCCTTAAAACCCTATCAGAGATGCATTTAGCTTTAACCACCTCTAGAGCAAATGGACCTTGGAAAGCTGTCAGTCCTTTATATGTCAGAGTCAATTTGAGCTGTTTTCTTTCCACCCAACACCTAATTGAGATGAGTCACATGAATAAACAAAATAAATTCCTCTGTTGGAGAAAAAAAGAAGATATGACTAATAATTTCAGATCATACCTAAATTATGAGGCTAAGTAAAGGTCTACAGTCTTGAGAAGCTTGTAAGGAGAGATGCAGCCAGTGGGAAATAGTGCAGAGAGAATGCTGAACTGTTGCCAAAGATGAATTTTATCAATCCCTATTGAATAATTTTTCAACCTATCATTTAGAATAGAGTAAGCAAATTCTTTCCTGCACCTAAAGTTGGTTCTTTGTAAAAACAGACTGTGAGGAAAATATGCATTCAGAGGAGAACTAGCAGAGGATATCTGTTATTAAGTGATGGAGAGAATTTGGGGTCAGAAGAGATTCTTAAATTTTTCAGATAAAATGTGAACTTGTACATCATTTTTTAGGAAAAAAATTGAATATAATATTGGCATACTGGATGTAATATCAAAATAATAAATTCATCAGACATATATCGAATACCTATTATGTGCCTGGATAACTCCATTAGATCTAAATAGGAGCCTGGTAGGCTGCAGTCCATGGGATCGCTAAGAGTTGGACACAACTGAGCAACTTCACTTTTCACTTTGATGCATTGGAAAAGGAAATGGCAACCCACTGCAGTGTTCTTGCCTGGAGAATCCCAGGGACAGAGGAGCCTGGTGGGCTGCCATCTATGGGGTCACACAGAGTCGGACACCACTGACGTGACTTAGCAGCAGCAGCAGCAGAGATAACTGCTAAAAGAACATAGTGTTTTTTGGTGTTTGTATTTGAATGTCATATGAAAAATAGATTCAGTTGAATAGCTTTGTATATAAAATAGCCCAAGGTGACTTGGGACGCATGTCTTTTGAAAAATCATACTTTATACTATTTGAACTTTAAGCACACTTGACGTATGTACATAAGTATTGTGTCATATGTCATATGGTACATATGTCAAGTATGTGTAAGTGTAGGGATCTTTCTTTGAATTTATACCCAGAGTCTGAGTTGATGTGAAAAAAAAGCTTCTACTCCAGTTTGATTTTTCTTTTCTTAATAATTCTTTCCCAAGAATGTCAGGTAAGTTTTCTTGCACCAGTCAATTTCACATCTGCTTGATATAACATACATATTAATATTTTAACAGTTATAATACATATTGCAATCAATGATAAATAGAATTTAAAAATGGAAAGCATTCTTATTTCAATTTTATTTCTGTTCCTATTATCTCCTTGTCAAGAACATCTTAGTTTATTTTCTTTTCACTTAACTTATTTTTTAGGAATGTTTGTATTAAAAATGTGTCCCCGCCCCCAAGACTTTTGGTTTTGGCTTCTACATGAAAAGATGAAAAGAGCTTGAAAATTGTCCTCCTGTCCTTACAACCAGAAAAAAGTGAATAAACTGAAAATCAATGGATTTTCTTAGACTCATTGGAGATCTTTGCCACAAAGAAAACCTTTACCCTAAAATCTGGAAAGACAAGTGAATACAGAAAATCACAACTAAGACCTGCTTACTGGAGCAGAAACCACTGAAGCCATAAATTTCAGTGAACTTCATAAACATGTATGAACAAAAACTTCATAAACATATGTGAACACATACATGGAAATTTTGATAAACTGCTAGAGGCTGAGTGAGGGCTGCAGTCTTAGGCAAGGGTGGAGGCACAATCTGAGTGGAGGTGTGGGTGGGGGAGGGCTTTACCTCCAGAAAGGCCACTAGGTTCTCTTGATGAAGAGCCAAGAAAAATATTCTCATAGATTTGGCAAAAATACGTGAAGAGTGATAATTATGAAATATATCCAAAGGGTTTCAGTAACAAAGGTCTATGTTCAGGGGAAAAGATTTTATCAGAATTTTACTCGATCTGAAGTTATAGCACTGCTCCCACTCCAGCCCCCTCTGCTGCTGCTGCTGCTAAGTCGCTTCAGTCGTGTCCGACTCTGTGCGACCCCATAGACAGAAGCCCATCAGGCTCCCCCGTCCCTGGGACTCTCCAGGCAAGAACACTTGAGTGGGTTGCCATTTCCTTCTTCAATGCATGAAAGTGAAAAGTGAAAGTGAAGTTCGCTTAGTCGTGTCTGACTCTTAGCGACCCCATGGATTGCAGCCTACCAGGCTCCTCCATCCATGGGATTTTCCAGGCAAGAGTACCGGAGTCGGGTGCCATTGCCTTCTCCGCCAGCCCCCTCTAGCCTTGCTGTTTCACTTAGGGAGAGAGAAAGCAAAGAAACATCATGAAGGTCGGACACCACAGTGAAGGATAAAGACATGCTGAAAATCTGAGATCTAATCATAAGATTAAAGAACATTGAGCTTCCCTGGTGGCTCAGTGGTGAAGAGTCCACCTGCCAATGTAGGATACACGGACTTGACCCCTGATCAGGGAAGATCCCACCTGCAGCGAAGCAACAAAGCCCATGTGCCACAACTATTGAGCTTGCACTCTATAGTCTGGGAGCTACAGCTATTGAAACCCACGTGTCTTAGAGCCTTTACTCCACAGCAAGGGAAGCCTGTGCGCTGCAATGGGAGAGCAGCGACTCACTCACTGAAAATACAGAAAAGCCTGCACAACAAAGACTGCACAGCCAAATATAAATACATTTTTTCAAAAAAAGAATACTTCTACTGCCACACACTATTACCCTACAAATAGAGCTCAGTGTACAACTGAGCAACTAAAATGAACTGATATAACTGGGAAACACAGATAAGAGAACTGCAAGACAAAGACTCTCTGAGGAAGAGTACTTAAACAAGCTCAAAGTCAACAGGGAGAGGGTAAAAAAAAGAGGTATCTGAAGACTCTAGTGCATAAACTTACAGCAAATATTGCACAGTGTTCAACAGCTCAGTTCAGTTGCTCAGTCATGTCCAACTCTTTGTGACACCATGGACTACAGCACACCAGGCTTCCCTGTCCATCACCAACTCCTGGAGCTTGTTCAAACTCATGTCCATCGAGTCAGTGATGCCATCCAAGCATCTATTCTTCTGTCATCCCCTTCTCCTCCTGCCTTCAATCCTTCCCAGCATCAGGGTCTTTTCCAATGAGTTGGTGCTTCACATCAGGTGGCCAAAGAATTGGAGTTTCAGCTTAAACATCAGTCCTTCCAATGAATATTCAGGACTGATTTCCTTTGGGATTGACTGGTTGGATCTCCTTGGAGTCCAAGGGACTCTCAAGAGTCTTCTCCAACACCACAGTTCAAAAGCATCAGTGCTTCAGCGCTTAGCTTTCTTTATAGTCCAACTCTCACATCCATACATGACTACTGGAAAAACCATAGCTTTAACTAGACAGACCTTTGTGGGCAAGGTAATATCTCTGCTTTGTGGGCAAGGTAATATCTCTGCTTTGTGGGCAAGGTAATATCTCTGCTTTGTGGGCAAGGTAATATCTCTGCATTGTTTAGTTTTGTCATAGCTTGCCTTCCAAGGAGCAAGCGTCTTTTAATTTCATAGCCGCAGTCACCATCTGCAGTGATTTTGGAGCCCAAGAAAATAGTCTCTCACTGTTTCCATTGTTTCCCCATCAATTTGCCATGAAGTGATGGGATCAGATGCCATGATCTTAGTTTTCTGAATGTTGAGCTTTAAACCAGCTTTTTCACTCTCATCTTTCACTTTCATCAAGAGGCTCTTTAGTTCCTCTTTGCTTTCTGCCATAACCTCATCTGCATATCTGAGGTTTTTTATATTTCTCCTGGTAATCTTGATTCCAGCTTGTGCTTCACCCAGCTGGGCATTTCACATGATGTACTCTGCATATAAGTTAAATAAGCAGTATGACAATATACAATTTTGATGTACTCCTTTCCCAATTTGGAACCAGTCTGTTGTGCAATGTCTGGTTCTAACTCTTGCTTCCTGATCTGCATACAGATTTCGCAAGAGGCAAGTAAGGTGGTTTGGTATTCCCATCTCTTTAAGAATTTTCCACAGTTTGTTGTGATCCGCACAGTCAAAAACATTGGTGTAGTCAATAAAGCAGAAGTAGATATTTTTCTGGAACTCTCTTGCTTTTTTGATTATCCAGTGGATGTTGGAAATTTGATCTCTGGTTCCTCTGCCTTTTCTAAATCCAACTTGAACATCTGGAATTTCTCGGTTCATGTACTATTGAAGACTTGCTTGGAGAATTTTGAACATTACTTTGCTAGCAATTGTGTGTTAGTTTGAACATTTTTTGGCATTGCCTTTCTTTGGGATTGGAATGACAACTGGCCTTTTCCAATCCTGT
Organism: Moschus berezovskii; assembly: GCF_049115385.1. NCBI lineage: Eukaryota > Metazoa > Chordata > Mammalia > Artiodactyla > Moschidae > Moschus > Moschus berezovskii. The sequence continues at coordinate 64,083,432 of NC_142460.1, forward strand.
GTCCACTGCTCAGTTTTCCAAATTTGCTGGCATATTGAGTGTAGCACTTTCACAGCATCATCTTTAGGATTTAAATTAGCTCAGCTGGAATTCCATCACCTGCACTAGCTTTGTTCGTAGTGATGCATCCTAAGGCTCACTTGACTGCATTCCAGGATGTCTGACTCTAGGTGAGTGATCACACCATCATAGTTATCTGGGTCATGAAGATCTGTTTTTTATAGTTCCTCTGTGTATTCTTGCCACCTCTTCTTAATATCTTCTGCTTCTCTTAGGTCCATATTGTTTCTGTCCTTATGATGTCCATATCCTTATCCGTTCTTTTCATGAAATGTTTTCTTGGTATCTCTAATTTTTGCACAGTGTCCAACCCCTCACCTCATCAACATAAAAGTTCACACTAAAGGTTTGTTTGCCTCAATTCCCATAAGGTTTAGTTCCCCTCGTCCCCCTAAATTATTACAAGGTATGATAAGAGGGAAGAAAGACCACAGTCTCCAGAGACCAAGCATCATGTTTACTAATGGAAAAAGTGGACACAGGACAATAACAAGTAAGTAATGTAAGCAGAGAGATGGAAAATCTAAGAAAGACTCAAAGAAGCCAAAAGCACTGCAACAGAACTGAAGAGTACTTTTGGGCTCATCAGTAGACTGAACAGAGTTTAGGAAATAATCGGTAAACTGAGATATAAGTCAATAGAAACTTCCCAAAAGTAAATGTAAAGGGGAAAGATAATGACAAAATAGAACAGCATATCCAAGAAAAAATAATTGTATTTTGTCATATCATATTTAAACTGCAGAAAACAAAAGACAAAGGAATTCTAGAGAGAAGTTAGAGGAAATTTTACCTATAGAGGAAAAATAATACGGAGATAAGAATTACAGTGAGCTCTTCAGAAATCATTTAAGCAAAGAGAAAATGGAATGAAATGTTTAAAGTGTTAAAGGAAAAAACCACCAACATCGAATCCTATGTCCAGTGAAATTGTCTTTCCCAAGTAAAAGAGAAATAAGACTTTCTCAGACAAACAAAAACTGTAGGAATTCACCATCATGATATCTACTCTATAAGAAATGTTAAAAACAATTCTTCACGGAGAAGGAAAATGATAATAGGTCAGAAACTCACATCTGTATATAGAAAGGAAGAGCATCAGAGAAGAAATAAAGTAAAACAAAATCTTCTACTTTTCTACTTTTCTCATTCTCAGTGATCTAAAAGATAGCTGTTTAAAGTAATAATAGTCACAATGTATTGGGTAATTATAGAATTCAGACAAGTAAAATGAATGACAGCAATGTAAAAAAGGATGAGAGGGAGGAATCAGACATACTTTGTTATAAGGCTCCTGCACTACAAGTGAAGCAATACAGTCTTATTTGTAGGTGGACGTAATTAAAAATATGTTATAAACGCTAAACCCACCACTAATAACTTCTTTAAACTAAATATAATTGATATGCTACTACAGTTCTCCAAAGCTGATATCGTTCAGGTATCTGATTCAAAGATATTTCTCAATAAGGCAATCATCTAAGAGTGCCACAGGTAGCTCCTTTTATAATTTAAAACCCTTTTTTAAAAATTTCAATTGGCAATATATTTTCCCCAATAGGTTGAGAAGAATCTCATAATCACTCAAAATATATTTTAAACGGGAGATTCTTTTTATATATTTCTCAAGATCTAGTGAAATTTTGTATTACTATTCCTCCTTGCAGTGCATGACAGACCTAATTAAATTATATTGGTATATTCTCAGATTGGGCTTGGATGTGCCTTTAGAATCTTTCAAACAGCTTGAGACATTCCTTCCATTTGATTGGAATTGCCATACAAGATGAGATCAATTTTCCATTTCTGGTTTAAATTAAAGATATGTAGTAATTATATTCTCACACATAAGAATGTTGAGTAGGGTCTGGGTAAATGCTGGAACATGTTCCAGTTCATTTCAAGGCATTTGAAAAACTATCTGGAAAAACAAAGAGACAATGTAAACTGAAAATAAAAGGCTTAAGGATGAGTTGTAGAGGGAAAGGGAATTAAGGCCAGCAAGAATACTATTAAAGACAAACTCTACTGAAACTCGTTGTTCTAAGAGAGAACACGGTAATTTACTGATCTTTCAAAAATATTAAAATAAGACTAGAAAATGGTGTGTCTTGGTACCAATAAAACCATATTTCCCCCATTGAAAATAAAACAAACATTTTAATATTATATTATCTATGTTATTAGAAATCATTGTATTATTATATTCTGTTATAATAAATTATATTATTTATGTTGTTTTAGATTTCAAAATAAATTTGGTTTCTAATATTTATAAAAGTAGACTTCAATGAATTGTCATTATTTATGCTTATGTGAATTTAGTCATATGTAGAATGTAATACTTTATTAGATAATTTAAGTCTTTCATACTGGAAGTATCCTGCAAAGTTAATTCTTCACCCCAAGTGTGAATTCTTAAATGTCATTTAAAATGTATTATGAGATACTAAAGCATAATCTAGTATATAATTTAATTATAATATATAGCATATAATGGAGCATCTCAAAACTCCTAAGTATTTCCACTGAAGACAAACAGAGAAATTGGATGAAATTCAAAATAGCATCTTCAAGCATCAAGGGAAAGGCTGAATCATTGAAGACAGCATTTAAAGAATGCAATACATTATAGTAATATCAGACTAGACAAAGTAAAAGGCAAAATTAGTAAATGAAAAGTAGATCAATAGAAAATATACAGATCAAAGTATAAAGTGGAAGAATATGAATAAATACAGAGAGAAAAGTGAAAAATATATGTGGACATAATGAAAAAGTGTAGCACTATTTATAATCAGAGTTCCAGAAGGAGAGGATGGGAAAGAGACAATACTTGAAGGGGTAATGACTGAGGATTTTCTAAAATTGACATAATCTCTTCATCCATATATTTCAGAAGCTCACTGTACTTTTTAAAAGAGAAATAATCTAAAAGTAATCCAAATCTAAAGTGTACTAAATAAAATAGCTGAATAAAAAATTCAAAGAAAACATTTTGAAAACACTCAGAAAAGAGCACTTCATCTGAAGAGTGGCAATAATATGAATAACAGATGGCTTCTCAACAGAAACAAAAGAAGTCAGAAGCTAATGAAATGAGACCTGTTAAGCACTGAAAGAAAATACCTGTAACCTAAAATTCTATGTAAAAAATAACATTTAAAATAAAGCAAATGGCAAGGGAAGAAGCAAAAATGAGGACTGAAGAGAGAACTACAGAAACAACCAAAAAACAAGCAATAAACTGGAAACAAGTACATACCAGTCGATAATTACTTTAAATAGCAGGACTGCTCCATTCAAAAAAACATATGGTGGCTGCTAAGACAAAAAACAAAAAATAAAGGACCCTTCCATATGCTGCCTCCAGGAGACTCATTTCAGAGTTAAATACACAGATTGAAAGTGAGAGGATGGAAAAAGATATGTTATACAGAGACAAGAAGAAAGTGGGTATCGCAATGCAAATATCAGACAAAGTAGAATTTGAAACATTTATAAAAAGGGAAGGGCATCAATTAGTGATAAAGGGATCAACACAAGAAAAGAGTATTACACTCATTAATACTATGCACCCAATACAGAAGGACCTAAATATAAAAAGCAAACACTCACAGACATAAGGGAAGAAATTGACAATAACACAATAATTGTAGTGAGCTTAAACACCTCAATGACATCAATGAAAAGATCATCCAGTCAGAAAATCTGTAAGGCAACAGTGATATTAAATGACATAACAGACCAATTAGACTGAATCGATAGAATATTACATCCCCCAAAAGCAGAATACACATGCTTTTAAGTGTTCATATAATGGTTTCCAGCAGAGACCACATGCTAAGCCTCAAAATAAGTCTCAACAAATTTAGGAGGAGAGAAATTGATAACTTTTTCCTCACCATGTCAGTATGAAACTAGAGATCAACTACAGAGAAAAAAGTAGAAAAGACTGAACAAGTGGATACATGTTAGACTAAGAATGTGGATACATAATAACATGCTACTGAAAAACCAATGGGTCAGTGAAGAAAACAGAGAAGGAATCAGAAAATATCTTGCAATAAAAGAAATGGAAATATAACACACAAAAAATTATGGAATGCAGCAAGAGTGGTTCTAAGAGAGAAGATTATAGTGACACAAGCTTTCTCAAGAAACAAGAAAAATCTTGAACAAGCTAACCTACCACCTAAAAGAATTAGATAAAGAAAAACAAAGCACACAATCAGTAGAAGGTAGGAAATAATAAAAATTAGAGGGAAAATAAATAAAAAGCAATAGAAAATATCAATGAAATCAAGAACTGTTTCTTTGGAAAGATAAATTTGATAAAACTTTAGCCAGCAGCAACAAGAAAGAAAGGGAGAGGACCCAAATCTAAAAATAAATCAAATTGGAGAAATAGCAACTGATACCACAGAGATACAAAAAAAAAGAATTAAACTACAAAAAGTTATAACCCCAAAATTGGATAACCTAGAATAAATGGACAACTTTCTAGAAACATACAACCTGCCAAGACTGAATCAAGAATAAACAGACAATTTGAACAGACTGATCACTAGTAGTGAAATTGAATCTGTTTAAACCTCCAAGCAAACAAAGTTGAGAACTGGACAGTGTCATAGGGAAATTCTGCTGCTGCTGCTGCTAAGTCACTTCAGTCGTGTCTGACTCTGTGTGACCCCATAGACGGCAGCCCACCAGGCTACTCCGTCCCTGGGATTCTCCAGGCAAGAACACTGGAGTGGGTTGCCATTTCCTTCTCCAATGTGTGAAAGTGAAAGTGAAGTCGCTCAGTAGTGTCTGACCCTTAGTGACCCCACGGACAAAATTCTACAAAATATATAAAGAGCTAGTAACTATCCTTTTCAAACTATTCCAAAAATTGAAGAGGATGGGATATTTTCAAATTCATTCTATGAGGCTGCCATTACTTTGTCACCAAAACAAAGATATTACAACAAATGAAAATCACAAGTCAGTATCTTTGATGAATATAAATTCAAACATCTTCAATAAAATATCAGCAAGCTGAATCCAACAGTATATGAAAAGAATCAAACACCAAAGTCAACTTGAATTTATTTCAGGGAAAGAAGGATACTTCAAGAGGGAGGGTATATATATTTAATAGCTGATTCCTGTTGTTGTACTGCAGAAGGCAGTACAGTATTGTAAAACAATTATCCTCCAATTAAAAATTTTTAAAAATGTAAAAAAATGCAATCCATGTGATAAGCCACATTAACAAAAGGCGAGACAAACATCACATGATCATCTCTGCAGATAATTATTTGCCAAAATTCAACATGATTTTATGATTAAAAGCTCTCCAGAAAGTGATATAGAAGGGACATAGCTGAAAACAATAAATGCTATATATGACAAACTCACAGGTAACATACTCGATCGTGAAAAGCTGAAAGCATTTCCTCTAGGATCAGGAACAAGACAAGGATGCCCACTCTCACTACTTTTATTCAACACGGTATTAGGAGTCCTCACCATGGCAATCAGACAAGAGAAAGAAATAAAAGGGATAAAAGTTGGAAAGTAAGAGGTAAATCTGTCACTGTTTGCAGATGACATGATTCCATATATAGAAAGACACCACCAAAATGCTAGAACTCATCAATGAATTTGGTAAAGTTGTAGGATATAAAATTAATATACAAAAATATATACATTTCTGTATTACATTTCTATATACTAACAATGAACTATTAGAAAGAGAAATTGAGGAAACAAAATCATTTACTTTAACATCAAAAAGTACCTAGGACTAAACCTAACTAAGGTGGTAAAGACTTGTACCTGGAAAACTGATAATAGAAACTGAAGATTACATGAACAGATGGAAAGATACACTGTGTTCATGGGTTGGTAGAATTAATATTGTTAAAATGATCATACTCCCCAAGGCATTTTACAGATTCAATGCAATTGCTGTTCAGTCACTCAGTTGCATCTGACTCTTTGCAACCCCATGGACTGTAGTACACCAGACTTCTCTGTCCTTCACCATCTCCTGGAACTTTCTTAAGCTCATGTCCATTGAATTGGTGATGCCACCCAGCCATCTCAACCTCTGTCATCCCCTTCTTCTTCCACCTTCAGTCTTTCCCAGCATCAAGGTCTTTTCCAGGGAGTCAGCTCTTTGCATCAGTTAACCAAAGTATTGGAGCTTCCACTTCAGCATCAGTCCTTCCAATGAATATTCAGGGTTTATTTCCTTTAGGATTTACTGGTTTTATCTCCTTACTGTCTTAGGGACTCTCAAGAGTCTTCTCCAACACTACAGTTCAAAAGCATCAATTCTTCAGCCCTCAGCCTTTTTATTGTCCAACTCTCACATTCATACATGACTACTGGAAAAACCATAGCTTTGACTAGATGGACCTTTGTTGGCAAAGTAATGTCTCTGCCTTTTCATATGCTGTCTAGGTTTTTCATAGCTTTCCTTTCAAGGTGGAAACGTCTTTTAATTTCATGGCTGCAGTCACCATCTGCAGTGATTTTGGAGCCCAAGAAAATAAAGCCTGTCACTCTTTCCACTGTTTCCCCATCTATTTGCCATGAAGTGATGGGACTGAATGCCATGATCTTCATTTTTTGAATGCTGAGTTTTAAGCCAGCTTTTTTACTCCTCTTTCACTGTCATCAAGAGGCTCTTCAGTTCCTCTTCACTTCCTGCAGTATCATCTGCATATCTGAGGTTATTGATATTTCTCCTGGCAATCTTGATTCCAGCTTGTGATTCATCCACCTTGGCATTTTGTATGATGTTCTCTGCATGTAAGTTAAATAAGCAGGGTGACAATATACAGACTTGATGTGCTCCTTTCCCAATCCCTTTCAAAATATCAAGGGTATTTTTCATGGAACTAGAACAAATAATCCTAAATTTATATAGAACAACAAAAGACCCTGAATTGCCAAAGCAAGCTTGAGAAAAAAGGAACAAAGCTGATCAAAAACCCTCCCAGACTTCAGACTATACTACAAAACCATAGTAATAAAAACGGCATGATGCTGGCAACAAAGAAAAAAAGAAACAAGCAAACAAATAAAAAATACATAGTTTATGGAACAGAATAGAGAGCCCAGAAATAAGCCCAGACACCTATGGTCAATTAATCTACAAGAAAGCAGGTGAATATGACTGAGATAAGACAGTCTCCTAATTAAATAATGCTGGAAAAAATGGACAGTTACACATAAAAGAATGAGATTAGCATATTTTAACACTATATACAAAAAAACTAAAAATATATTAAACACCTTAATATATAACCCAAACCCATAAAACTCCTAAAAGAAAACCAAGATGAAACACTTTGACATAAATCATAGCAATATATTTTTTGAAGCTGTCTTCTAAAGCAAAGCAAAGAGAAAAAGTAAAGAAATGATGACTAATTAAAGTCTTTTGAACACCATAGAAAATCATCCACAAAATGAAAAGACAACCTATTGAATAGGTGAAAATATTTGCAAATGATTTGACCAATAAGGCTTAATATTCAAAATGTATAAATATTTCATGCTACTCAATATCAAAGAAACAAGCAACCCGACTGCAAAATAGCAGATGATCTGAATAGAATCTATTCCAAAGAATCCATCTGATGGTCTACAGGCACATAAAAAGTTACTCAAGGTTTAATCTTTCTAGAAATGCAAATGGAAACCTCAGTGAGGTATCACTTCACAACTGTCAAAATGGCTATTATCAAAAAGGACACAGAAACAAGTGTTTGCAAAGATACAGAGAAAAGGAAACCCTCATTTACTGTTGGAAGAAATACAAATTGGTGGAAAATAGTATGGAGATCTCTGAAAAAAGAAACTAAAAATAGAACCACCTTATGACCCAGAAGTTTCACTCCTGGTTTTATATCCAGAGTAAACAAAAGTACTAATTCAAAAAGATACATGCACCCCAATGTTCACAGCAGCATCAGTTTACAATAGCCAAGATATAGAAGCAATCTGCGGCTGCTGCTAAGTCACTTCAGTCGTGTCCGACTCTGTGTGACCCCATAGACGGAAGCCCACCAGGCTCCCCCGTCCCTGGGATTCTCCAGGCAAGAACACTGGAGTGGGTTGCCATTTCCTTCTCCAATGTGTGAAAGTGAAAAGTGAAAGTGAAGTCGCTCAGTCGTGTCCGACCCTTAGCGACCCCACGGACTGCAGCCTACGAGGCTCCTCCATCCATGGGATTTTCTAGGCAAGAGTACTGGAGTGGCTTGCCATTGCCTTCTCCGATAGAAGCAATCTAATTGTCCATAAATAAATGAATGGATAAAGAAAAGGTGGTATACACACAAATTTAGTACTATTCAACCCTAGAAAAGAATAAAATATTGCCATTTGCAATGACATGGATGGACTTGAAGGTACTATGGTTAGTAAAGTAAGTCAGAGAAAGACCAATACTGTTTAATAACACATATTTAGAATCTAAAAAGTAGATTAATTAGTGAATATAACAACAACAACAACAAAAAAGACACAGATACAGAAAACAAACAAATGGTTACTAGTGAGGAGAAGGTAGCGGGGAGGGATTAAGAGATACAAGCTACTATGTATAAATATATATGTTAAGGATATATTGTATGGCACAGAAAATATAGGTAATATTTTATAGTAATTATAAATGGAAAATAACCTTTAAAAATTGTGAATCTTTATGTTGCAAAGCTGAAAATACTTAATATTGTGCATTAATAGAAAAAAATTTTTAAAGTATATATGGCTTTTTTCCCCAGGAATAATCTACATAATATTGGGTTTGACTTAGAAAAGTTCAGGTTTGCTATGTACATAATTGTTAGTTATTCAAATTAATAAGAATTTAAAAATTTCATTCCTTTAAATTAACAAGTTATTTGCATTTTTAAATGATTTAATTTATAAATCATTAGCTTTCAGTAATATATATTTCAGAAATAAATCTAGTGCTATGAAGTGTTTTTATTCTATAAATTACTGATTTCTAAGCAAAAACACTTAGATTCTATGTTCTATACTTTAAGATCACATATCTTCTCTATAATTATCTAGTTAATACTGTTATTGGGAATGTATTTTAAATATAATTTTGAGGTGCTACTTTGTGCAGAGTTAAAAGCACATATAAACCTTGTATGTCTACCATTTAAATTTTAACAAAACTTTTGTAACATCTGAAATCCATTAGTTGATCCAGACCTTGCATTAATAATGGTTTCATAAAACCTACTCACATTTATGATAATCTTTCTAGTTTACAAAATTACTTTATTTGTTCCTCACAAACATAGGTAAATAGATCTGGTATTAATATTCTCATTTTACATGTTAAAAAATCTGAGATTCAAAACTTCACACGTTTTCCCTGTACCACTCTATCACACTTTACAAGATCACTTTAACCCTCTCCTTACATAACTTCTTGATAGTGTGGTAGTTGTTCACTACACTGTATTTCTCCAAACTCTCCAGAAACACTAATGAATTTTATTATATACAAAAAAGATATTTGCTTAATGATATGATTGTTAACACAATGAATTGACAGGTGATTGAGACCAATGAGAGATCAGTACCTAGGCTTTACAAGAAATACTTGTGAATCAACGAAGAAAATCAGTTCCACAGGAAAAATGAAAAAGAATATGAATATTTTTGAAAGAGATAGTACAGAAAGCTAGCCACCCTATAAATAAATATTCCAATCCATTAGTAGTAGAATTGTAAGTCCTCTAAAATTACCACTTAGGTCTCCAATGAAGATATATCTGGATAGTCTTTACAAAGTTTTTGGGAAGGTGGAAAGCTGGAGGCACTCCACTTTATATGGCCTTCAATGGGAGAGTGGAAGCACACCATTGAGAACTATGCAGTAATTAAAACAATGGTTTAGATGTATATGGCAATAAAATTGAATCTTACATAAAATCCAAATAACAGCATTTACATAAATTAAGAATAATGCCTACAAGACAGTATTTCATATTTTGCTAGATCAACAAGGAAAAAAATCATTAAACAGTTTGGATAAGTGCTTATAGGAAACAAAAAGGCAGAAAATATGCAGATAAAGAGAAATGATGGGGAAAAAATGACTAAAGGAAACATCCTCTTCCCTCCCCATCACTACTATCTGTCTACCTCTCTCCATCAGCAGTCATCTAAATCTCTTTCACTTCAGGAACATTACAATCTTTTCACTTTCCTCCTCTCAATTTGTGTCACCTCGGACACAGTGACTTTTAAAAATCCAAATTTCTTAATTTTACTTCCTTTTAATAATTCTCCAAAGCTTCCTTTAGCTTTCTGTTGTTGTTCAGCCACTCAGTCGTGCTTAACTCTTTACAATCCCATGGACTGCAGCACAGCAGCCTTCCACGTCCTTCACTATCTCCCAAAGTTTGCTCAAACTCATGTCCACTGAATCGATGACGCCATCCAACCATCTCATCCTCTGTCGTCCCCTTCTCCTCCTGCCCTCAACCTTTCCCAGCATCAGGGTCTTTTCCAATGAGTCGGCTCTTCACATCAGGTGGCCAGAGTATTGGAGATTCAGCTTTAGTACTTCCAATGAGTATTCAGGGTTGATTTCCTTTAGCTTTCTGGATAAACAGCAAATCCTTAGCACAATCCTATGCCTCCTTGTGTTGAGCATTCTGTTCCATGTAGATGCTCTAATGCCTTTATGTCCATGCATCTGTCTAGAATGTTCTTCAGTTCTCTCTTTAGCTAACTAATTTGTATTCATCTTTCAGATCCATCTCTCAACATCTGACTAGATCACTTCCCTATGGTCTCAAATTTCAGTTAAGTTCATGTCAACCCATCAGTCATGTCTGACTCTGCAACCCCATGAACTGCAGCACACCAGGACTCCATGTCCATCACCAACTCCCAGAGTTTACTCAAGCTCATGTCCATTGCATCAGTGATGCCATCCAACCATCTCATCCTCTGTTGTCCCTTTCTCCTCCCACCTTCAGTCTTTCCCAGCATCAGGGTTTTTTCCAGTGAGTCAGTACTTCACATCAGGTGGCCAAAGTATGAGTTTCAGCTTCAACATCAGTCCTTCCAATGAATATTCAGGACTGATTTCCTTTAGGATGGACTGGTTGGATCTCCTTGGAGTCCAAGGGACTCTCAAGAGTCTTCTCCAACACCACAGTTCAAAAGCATCAATTCTTCAGCCCTCAGCTTTCTTTATAGTCCAGCTCTCACATCCATACATGACTACTGGAAAAAGAACAGCTTTGACTAGATGGACCTTTGTTGGTAAAGTAATGTCTCTGCTTTTTAATATGCTGTCTAGGTTGGTCACAGCTTTTCTTCCAAGGAGCAAGCATCTTTTAATTTCATGGCTGCAGTCACCATCTGCAGTGATTTTGGAGTCCCCCAAAATAAAGTTTCTCACTGTTTCCATTGTTTCCCCGATCTATTTACCATGAAGTGATGGGACCAGATGCCATGATCATAGTTTTCTGAATGTTGAGTTTTAAGCCAACTTTTTCACTCTCCTCTTTCACTTTCATCAAAAGGTTCTTTAGTTCTTTGCTTTCTGCCATAAGGGAGGTGTCATCTGCATATCTGTGCTATTGATATTTCTCCTGGCAATCTTGATTCCAGCTAGTGCTTCATCCAGCCCAGCATTTCTCATGATGGACTGCATATAAGTTAAATAAGCAGGGTGACAATATACAGCCTTGACATACTCCTTTCCCTATTTGGAACCAGTCTGTTGTTCCATGTCTGGTTGTAACTGTTGCTTCTTGACCTGCATACAGATTTCTCAGGAGGCAGGTCAGATGGTCTGGTATTCCCATCTCTTTAAGAATTTTCCAAAGTTTGTTGTGATCCACACAGTCAAAGGCTTTACTGTAGTCAATGAAGCAGAAGTAGATAGTTTTCTGGAAGTCTCTTGCTTTTTAAATGATCCAGTGGATGCTGGCAATTTGATCTCTGGTTCCTCTGCCTTTTCTAAAACCTGCTTGAACATCTGGAAGTTCACAGTTCACATACTGTTGAAGCCTGGCTTGGAGAATTTTGAGCATTACTTTGTTAGTTCGTGAGATGAGTACAACTGTGTGGTAGTTTGAGCATTCTTTGGCATTGCCTTTTTTGGGGATTGAAATGAAAACTGACCTTTTTCAGTCCTGTGGCCACTGCTGACTTTTCCAAATTTGCTGGTATATTCAGTGTAACACTTTCACAGCATCATCTTTTAGGATTCGAAATAGCTCAATTGGTATTCCATCACCTCCACTAGCTTTGTTCATTGATGCTTCCTAAGGCCCACTTGACTTCACATTCCAGGATGTCTGGCTTTAAGTGAGTGATCATAGCATCACGATTATCTGGGTTGTGAAGATCTTTTTTGTATAGTTCTTCTTTGTATTCTTGCCACCTCTTCTCAATTTTGTCTGCTTCTGTTAGGGCCATACCATTTCTTTCCTTTATTGTGCCCATCTTTGCATAAAGCATAGTGCAATTATTATTTATATCACTTATTACACATGTAATTAGCTCTGGTGATTATTTCAATAATTTCTATTTCTATCAACATTTTCAAACTCCTTAAAGTTAGGGTCCCTACTGGTTTTGCTCACCAATGTATTCAAAGGACTTGAGAGGGTACCAGGCCCTCATAATGGCCCAGTAAATTATCTGTTAAACAAATGGTTAAATGTAAAAGGTCCTGGTTTAAGGAAAGTATTAGATACCTGCTTTCATAATTTAAAAATGAGAGATATATAGAAGGAAGTTTAGAATAACAGTAATAATAAACAGTCTATGAGTCAAAGAAATGATGTTCAAAAGAGAAGAGCATGAAATCAAGAAGCAGAGACAATACTTTACTTCTAGATTTAACTATTAAATGATTATTTTATTATAAATGTGTGAAAAAGATGAGCACCACATGCCTGTTTTTTGTTTCTCCATTCAGAATCTGTGTATAATTCTATAGCTGATGAATAGAAGTTTTTTAAATGACATTCCAAATGACAGCCTGTAAACAATAATTATTTTTTTCTGAAACAAAGCCAGAAGCTTTTACATCACTGATGTTCATGTACCCAAAGATTCATTGTGCAGAAACTAATCCCAAAATACTCCCTTTTAAAATTTGCTAGCTTATTTCCTCATGTAAACAAAAGCAAAGACAGTCCCACATGAAAGAGAATGAGTGTTGCTATGTTTTTCAAGTATACCACACCTGTTTTTTAACTCTGTGGCATTCCAACTCACCTAAAGAAAACCTTAGAAAGAAAACTATAAATGGTATACCCCATGCATACACATTTAATAACGTCTAGAACACATGGAAGTTGTAAACTCAGTAGGAAAATCAATGTTTCTCATTGAAACTAGTCTAGTCATAGAGAAGAAGCCTCAGAAACAGGATCTTTGTGATTCAGAAGTCAGTGCCAATCAGCCTAGTTATGCTTTCAAAGGAAGATAAAATCTGATCAGAGTTTATGTGTCAGGTGCTTTACAAATATTATGTCACTTAATCTACCCCTTCAAGTCCTGTGAGGTAGTATATATAAATGTCAACATATACAGCAGAGGAAACTGAGATGCAGTTAAACAGTTAATCAGAGCAGACAGATAACAGTGGGGGCAGGGCTTGAATGCAAGTATAACTCCAAAGTCCTCATGTTTTCCCTTCAGGCCTGCTTTAAAGCATTCTTCCTCTCCATCTATTATTGAATCTCTAGAGTGCCTCTCAAAATGTTTCTTCTCCCACCAGTTTGACTCTGTCATCTTTGAACACTTTCATTGTGGTTACCATGACAGATATTACAACCTTGTGGACCCACTGCTCATCTAACTAGAAGGTCACTTGAGGCTGATTTCTATTTCACATCTTGTCCTCTTTCCCTTTTCCTCTTGTTGGTCACAGAATGTCTTGGACAGACATCTACCACAAGCACTAAAATTTTAACATGTGAAGAGTTGAAAGAATAGTATAGTAAACAATACTCTGTCACTTCCAAATTTAAGAACCTTTTTATGTCAACTTGACTTTAATGTTTTCTAAATGAAATTAGGCCAGCAAAATGTTCCTCTTACCCAGAGTTTACCTCATTAAGGACCACAATAAAGGGAAAATTCTCCAAGCTATTCCAAAATAGATCTATTCTACTTGATTATTTCTCTACTAAATAAAACTGAAAAGATTTCCCTTCCAAAGATCAAGCCCCTTATATTCATGGACTTTCCTCATCCAAGTAATCTGTTTCTCAACCATCCACATCACTCACAAATTATTTTATCCACACTTCACCTTTTAAATAAGGTATTGGTTTCTAGCTATATGAGGGGAAACCATGATTTCCTTCAAACAATAGGAATTCAATGAAAGCTATGCTACACTGAAATGTATGTGATCAGATAAGTACATGACAAAGATGACTGTGGTTGACTAAAGTTGGATATTGCAAATACACTGATTAGCTAGTTAGCGTTAGTCACACAATCATGTCCGACTCTTTGACAACCCATGGACTGTAGCCTGCCAGGCCCCTCTGTCTATGGAATTCTCCAAGCAAGAATACTTGAGTGGGTAGCCATTCCCTTCTCCAGAGGATCTTCCTGACCCAGGAATCGAACCCAGGTCTCCTGTGCTGCAGAAAGATTTTTTATTATCTAAGCCAGCAAGGAAAGACCCCAAAATAAACTGGTAAATCCTGCAAATTTAGGTATGAACAAAACTTTTGTCCACCACTCATTTGCTCTTGTCTTCTAATTGGTAAGCCTTATAGATCTACTCTCAGAAGCTGACCTCCTTCTGAATATGTGATGATTATATGATGATAAAATCTGCATCCTCGAATGGTAGCTTGTATTTCATTCCTAAATCTAAACTCAGAAATAGCATCCTTTCTTTTCTTAGTTTAGAGATGGTTCATGATAGCTCTAAGTTTAGACACAAAGGAATATCTAAATCTAGCTTTTTCTGCTTGAGCTACAAGTAAGCATCTATCTTTTGCTCCTTCTTCCAGATGTTCCTAATCCCCTGTCCCCCTCCACACACACACACACACACACACACACACACACACACATCCAAATCTTCTGATGTATGACATGCTGGAATGCTGGAGAGAGAAGAGTACTTTCTGGTCAGACAAGAAAATAGCACTAACATGGAACTAGGGACAAAATTCTAATTTTGAAGAAAGAAGTTCAATAGATTCCAAGGGTTTCATTTCACACTGTGGGACCTCTATTGTGCCAGGAGGGAAAAAAAGAAGATACACACAAAATTACTTTTATTATATTTTTGCTCTAATGAAAAATCTTGATAAAAGAAAATGTAAATTAGAACAAAAGTGATATTTGGGCTTACTTTCTAATGCAACACATCTATTCTACTTACTTTTACTTTTATCCACCTTTATTAAAATATGATTGACAAATAATGTATAAATTTAAGGTATATAATGTGATGATTTGACATGTGTATATTGTGAAATGATTATCAAAATAAGGTTAGTTAACATTCAACTCCTCATGTGGTCATCACTGTGTCTATGTGTGTGGCGAAAACAGTTAAAATCTGCTCTCTTAGCAATTTTCAAGTATACAATACAATATTGTTAATTATACAGTCACCCTGCTGTACATTAGCCCTGCTGAACTTACTCCTCAGATAACTGAAACAGTGTACCCTTTGATCAAGATCTCCCCATTTCTCCCACCCCCTGGCAATCATATATAAGTGAGATCATACAGCATTTGTCTTTCTCTACCTGACATTTTACTTAGCATAATGCCCTCAAGGTCCATTCATGTGATCACAAATGGCAGGTTTCCTTCTAAGTGAGAAAACTGTGGCCCAAAGAGATAATGTTATCTGTCCAAACTCTTACAGCTTTCTGGTAGCAGAACAAGAAATGGAACCCAAGTCTCAGTGCTATAATTTTTGTATTGTATTTGAGTCAGGATCAAAGAACACCAAAGAAAGAAAGTTTAATAGTATATCAACATTCTTATTTCTTTAACTATAATGTTACTGGTCGAGGTAAATCCCAGAAAACATTTGGGCTATATCCTATGAGTTCATAATTCCTCTGTTTTGTACTTTAGAAATGTGTATGTGTGGTGATACAGTGCTATTAATTCTTTTATTGATACACCATAGAGATGACTGTCAGGATTGTTTATTTTACAGACCTGTAAATTCCTTTTTTAAATGCTATTGGCAACCACAGGGAACACTTTCTTCTCTTCCCCATTATAGCTGTGAAATTCCATTCAGTAAGACTGTCCTAGGCAGTTTCAAGAATTACCATTACCTTTATTTCGCAATAAAAATGGTGATTTCTAGAGAGAAATTAAAGCAAACAGTTAGCAGGCAAGACTCACTGATACTATGATCCTGGTGCCAGAGACAGCAGAGAGAAGCAAATGCACTTGACCCCCAATTGTATTTCAGCTGATTTCTAGAGTCAAATAAGCATAAAGGAACTATGATTCTCATGCAGGTTCAGTATTATCCTATGGACAGTGGAGCAATGAAGAAGGAGAGGATGAGTCAGAAAATCTGGGGCTTAACAAATGTGTTCATAGAAAGCCTGATGAGCTTTGGCTGGTTCAAAGCAGTGTCTGGTCTGAAATAAGTGTTTATTGCCTAGTGACCAGAGTTTCCTTTATTGAAGTTGTATGACTCACTTGAATGTTTTGCCATACCAAATTACTTAGCTAATTTGAATAAGGAACCCAGATATGTTATTTCTTCCCCAGACTTCTCTAAATAAGAGTTTCTTTTCTTTCTCGTATCCACAATACAACTATTAAAAGGGAAACATCTTAATAACTTTGAGAAACTCAAGAGAACCTCTTCAATATGATATGAGTAGAATACGGTACATAACTGAAAAATGGTTGAAAAATGTTTTAGCCAATGTTCAGGGCCTCTGAACATAGCTCCAGGGATATCATGTATAATACAAATGGAGCATCCAGACTATTAGCATCTGGTTCAGAGAAGAAATAATTCTGAGATGGGACAGTATCAAAGGTCAAGAAAGCATGGATTCTGTGAAAAGCCTTGACTCAGATGACAGAGACATGAAGAACAGAATTTTAATGAGAAAAAAATGAGAGATATGAAAATTAATCTAGTTTGGGGAACTTGCCAGACATTGTTCAGTCAATCAGGGGAGGCATATATCACACTCTTGCCTAAGATCACAAAAATGACCGTTGAGGTACAGCATTGAGGAGGACCTCAGTTTCCTGTTCTTAGAGTCTCCAACTGACCTCTTGTGGGGTCTTTATTTCCATCTTACTCAGTCACATCCAAATCTGCTCTTCACCCTGGACTCAGTTTTTGTTTTTGTTTTTTCTAATGTAAACTAGATCATGTTGCCACCATGACTGAAACTTCACAGGATCATTCCTACCTGATTTTCCTTGTCTTCAAAGGAACAGGATCTGATCTCTACTTGTCTCTCCATTTCCTGCAGATTTCTTGTATCTTGTTTCCTCACTCCATGCCCTATTCCTAATGCTCAGTCCCTTGACCATCTTCCTCTTCTTAGAAATACACACTTTAGAACTAGTGCTCTTGCTCTTCCTCTGTGTGGAATAATGTATCAGAGATATTTTATGCCTGGACCCTTCTTGGCATTCAGATCCCAGCTCATATATTACTTCCTTAGTGAGGCTTTTGATAAGCATCTAATTTAACTTGGTACACCACTCCTGACCCATAACTTTGTATTGTGTTATGATATTTTATCTATATAGCCTAGCATTTATGTTTTAGTCACTAAACCATGTATGAAGCGTAACTACAAACAAAGCTAGGGGAGGTGATGGAATTCCACTTGAGCGATTTCAAATCCTAAAAGATGATGCTGTGAAAGTGCTGTACTCAATATGCCAGCAAATCTGGAAAACTCAGCAGTGGCCACAGTACTGGAAAAAGTCAGTTTTCTTTCCAATCCCGAAGAAAGGCAATGCCAAACAATGTTCAAACTACTGCACAATGGCACTCATCTCACATGCTAGCAAAGTAATGCTCAAAATTCTCCAAGCCAGTCTTCAACAGTATGTGATCTGTGAATTTCCAGATGTTTAAGCTGGATTTAGAAAAGGCAGAGGAACCAGAAATCAAATTTCCAACATCCACTGGATAATCAAAAAAGCAAGAAAGTTCCAGAAAACATCTACTTTTGCTTTATTGACTACGCCAAAACCTTTTACTGTGTGGATCACAACAAACTGTGGAAAATTCTTAAGGAGATGGGAATACCAGACCACCTGACCTGCCTCCTAAGAAATCTGTATGCAGATCAGGGAGCAACAGTTGCATGGAACAACAGACTGGTTCCAAATTGGGAAAGGAGTATGTCAAGGCTGTATATTGTCACCCTGCTTATTTAACTTATATGCAGAGTCCATCATGAGAAACACTGGGCTGGATGTAGCACAAGTTGGAATCAAGATGACAGGAGAAATATCAATAACCTCAGATATGCAGGTGACACAACCCTCATGGCAGAAATTGAAGAAGTACTAAAGAACTTCTTGTTGAAAGTGAAAGAGGAGAGTGAAAAAGTTGGCTTAAAACTCAACATTCAGAAAACTAATATCATGGCATCTGGCCCCATCAGTTCACAGCAAATAGATGGGGAAGCAATGGAAACAGTGAGAGACTTTATTTTGGGGGCTCCAAAATCACTGCAGATGGTGACTGCAACCATGAAAATAAAAGATGCTTGCTCCTTGGAAGAAAAGCATATTAAAAAGCAGAGACATTACGTTACCAACAAAGGTCCATCTAGTCAAAGCTGCGGTTTTTCCAGTGGTCATGTACGGATGTGAGAGTTGGACTATAAAGAAAGCTGAGCACCGAAGAATTGAAGCTTTTGAACTGTGGTGCTTGAGAAGACTCTTGAGAGTCTCTTGGACTGCAAGGAGATCCAACCAGTCCATCCTAAAGGAAATCAGTACTGAATATTCATTGGAAGGACTGATGCTGAAGCTGAAACTCCAATACTTTGGCCACCAGATGTGAAGAACCAACTCATTGGAAAAGTCGCCAGTGTTGGGAAAGTGAAGGCAGGAGGAGAAGGGGATGACAGAGGTTGAGACAGTTGGATGGCATCACCAGCGCGATAGACATGAGTTTGAGTAGGCTCCAGGAGCTGGTGATGGACAGGGAAGCCTGTAGTGCTGCAGTCCACGGAGTTACAAAGAGTAACAGTCGAGCATTCGAACTGAACTGAAGCCATGTCAGCTTTTTTGTAACACCATGAACTGTAGCCCACCAGACTGTAGCCCACCATCTGTCCATTGGATTTCTCAGGCAAGGATACTGGAGTGCATTGTCATTTCCTTCTCCAGTAGATCTTCCCAATCCAGGTATTGAACCCACATCTCCTACATTGGCAGGTGGGTTCTTTACCACTGACCTGCAAGAGAACCCAGCCTAGAATTAGCTGAGATTATTTTGATGTATGTTTTTTGTTTGTTTACCATGTCTCCTGCCTCCTCTTTCTGTCCTCTTCTCTGACATATTCCCTCCATCAAGACCTTGGTCTGGCACATAAGAGGCACCTATTATATATTTAATGAGGAAATCAGTCTTACCTAACTAACTTAATGTTTTGATAATAATTTCAGCTCTCAGTCAGTCCAGGAGTAAGCAAGAGGAACTACTGCTTTGAACTTAATCTCCTGCAAGAAAGACAAACTGAGCCAATAGGAGAGATAAGAACTTTGGAGAATGTGAATAATGTTCTTGGAATTGATAACAAAGCTGTGGAAAGGAATGCTGGGAGACAGCCAGACATTTACCCAGGACTTCAGGAAGGCACATCTCAAAAAGTATAAGACAAATTAGGTATGACCGCATGGCCAGAGATTCTAAAAGGAAAGATTGCTTCAGAGAGATGGGAGAATAACAATGACAGTCTGATAATAAAGTCATTGATTATATTTTTTAAACAAAAAATGGAATCTTAGGTACTGTCTGGGATGAGATCATATTTTAAAAAGACATGTACAAAAGATAGAATAAACAGTGTATAACCAAAAGGAAAACAAAGTGCCATAAACCCATTAAAACTGTGAGTCAAAGTCCCAAATTGGCTGTGGAGTACAAAAAATAGAATATATATAGAGTTTAAATGTCCTCTAAAAATTACAATTTTCTCTTCTCAAATTGAGAACATAAAGAGTCAAATCCATTTGGGTGAGACAGAGTAACACTAGTAAAAGTCTAAACTCAATGTTTTGCTTTCAGATTTTGTATCAAGAGAAATTACTTTCAAGTTGAAAAAAGAAGAAACATGAAGAAGTAAAATGAGGCACAAGATAGACTAGGAAAAATACATTACTGGGGCGATCTATGTAGCTGCTGCTGCTGCTGCTAAGTTGCTTCAGTCGTGTCCCACTCTGTGCGAACCCATAGATGGCAGCCCACTAGGCTCCTCTGTCCCTGGGATTCTCCAGGTAAGAATACTGGAGTGCGTTGCCATTTCCTTCTCCAATGCATGAAAGTGAAAAGTGAAAGTGAAGTCTCTCAGTCATGCCCAACTCTAAGCGACCCCACGGACTGCAGCCTACCAGGCTCCTCCGTCCATGGGATTTCCCAGGCAAGAGTACTGGAGTGGGGTGCCATTGCCTTCTCCAGATCTATATAGCTGGGTGTGTTAAAACAACTTGCAACCATGCAATCTTTAAGGAATCAGGTTGACTTGTATAGAGTGGAAAAAACCTCATCCTAAAGCTCACAAAGTGTAAAATAAATTTCTACAACTACATACATACTAATTTGGATTGTTCATGGTAAAATTCTAAAGCATGTTATCGGGGTTGCAAAGGAGTGTACCTTAAGTATTTTCCATGAACCAGGAGCATAGCAGGATGTTAAAACCAACCAACCAACCAAAACAACAACTACCAACGAAGTTTCCTCACACAAATAAGCTTGGGAAAGGCTGGGTTAATTCAAGTTAAACAGGACTTCTAATATTGCACTTTACAGTGTACAATATGCACTGGGACTTCCCCACAAAAAGGGCATATAGTATGTGTTATCTCAAATTTAACTGACCATGGAAGATTTTTCCTTTTTTTCTTTTAGCATCTCATAGATGCTAGAATCTTGTTGAATACAATTTGGGGAAACAGTGTTCTAGTGGCATGCTGCAATATTTTTATATTTAGGGTCTTTGTGTTCAATCAACACTTTTACTAATAATTTAAATGAAGACAAGAGGGTCTGCTTATCATATCTACAGCCAACACAAAGCATGGAGATACAGTTAATATGATGGATGATGGAATCGAGTTTTAAAAATATTATGACAGGTTGAAATATTGGGCTGAGCCCAACAAGATATTATTAGGCTCCAAGATCATCTCACAGGAAAAGAGACACCTGGCTTAGCAGCAATTTCTATGAACGAAATCTGGAGGGTTTACTTTAAATTTAGTATGAGCCAACAGTGTGTTGCCCTTGCAAAGAAAAACAACATAGTGAAACTGTTACACTAGGATGTTTTCACAGATGAAAAAACATCTAAACAGGGGCACGGCTGACTGCATTGTCTTCAGTGCCGGTCATAACAACATTTGGAACATTTGGAAGTGAAGTTAGGTATTGGATGTGCTCAACTGAGGATCACAGAAAAGGGATGTCTGGGTGCTGTGTTACAACAGCAACACAAAGCTAGAAATGCTTGGTGTAAATATATGAATAGTTGAATTAAACTCCATACAAGGAGAGGTTTCCTGATCCTTCTCATTTCAAAGAGAAACAAATGAAAATGCTGATTTATAAGATGGTGAGCTTGTTATTCTTGGGTATCTTCAAGTCAGGCTGGGTGATTGTCTTTCCAGGACACTGTAGGTGGAATTCCTATACCGACTCCCACTTTCTGAGTCTAAATGGTTTCTAGAAGTCTATGATACTAGGCATTTAAATATTGTTTTTCTGGTCACTAGAATCTTATAATATTTTCATATACAGCACTGAAAATACTAGACTAGGAAATTACCTTTGAAGCAATCTGTGTAAGACTCTGCTTTTTGGAAGTGAGAAACTAAGGCTTAGACTATTTCCATTCCTTAATTTTCCAGATGTTTCCTGGGTGCAAAGGCCTGAAATATGTAACTGTAGAGAATACCAAGAGGAACAAGAAGAACTTGATTACCATAAGTTTATAATCTCAGTAGCCAAAGCACAACACAGAGACACAAAACATATGTAGCTGAGGCAATTCATTCTGATTAGCAGATCAGGAAATATGAAAGTTGGGAAGGTATTCCAGCAGAGAAAAATCAGCAAACTCCACAGGAGAAAAGCATTTGGGGAAGTTACTTTCGTGGAGTTGGAAGTAGTCTCGTGTAGGACCAATGCAGGGTAAAGGGTAAAGGACTGTGGAGTCCTTGAAAAGGGACTCAGGTCCATTTGGATCAGAAGTACTGAGATCTGGATCCCAGACACCTTGAGTATGATCTCAAAGATATATATAGATTCCAGGTGGACATATCTCTTTAGGCCCACAAACTCATTGCCTCATGGGGACAGGCATAGACAAAGGAGGGCCAGAGAAATGTCTTCCAAACCTCAGGGCCAAGGACAGAAGCCCCTTTTGTCACAGTGTAGGAATTTTTATTTTATTTCAGAGCCATTCAAGACTTTCTTTCAGAGGAAAGTGGAGGATCATTTGAAAAGGGCATACTGCTGAGCCTGGAATCCACATTTCACATCCCTAGTTCAATATGTCCCCGTTACTCCACATGGTGTCTATTAAGTTTTGTGTTCCACATTGACTGACCTCTAACTTAACTGTTATGGGCACCTATTATTCTTGGTATGGATCTAAAACAAAACATATAATTATTTCCAAAAGGAATCAACAGTGCCTATTCACATTAAAAACTGATTTTATTTAAGGGGATAAGAAAATATGAAGAATAAAATATCACAGGTCATTAAATCAGTCCAAAAGTAACATGACTATTCACTGAATACCCCACATGTATGTGTGTGTGTGTGTGTGTGTGTGTAGTTTCTAAACCTTGCAATAACACTATAATGTAGTTATGTTTAATCCCAATCAACAGATGAGGAACTGGGATTGATCATGTAATGCCCACCAATAAGTCACTGAACCTGGGTGAAAACTCAAGTTTTTTCTCATCAAAATGCTCATGATATTCCCTGTATAGCACTCAATAGTCTAGTGGGGAAAGGGCAGCAATGTTGTTCAGATTGTCCTTTCCTCTGTGTTAAACTCTATTTTACAAGAATAAGGTGAAAGTGAAATTTGCTCAGTCAAGTCCAACTCTTTGCAACCCCGTGGAATGTATAGAATGCAAATCCTCAAGGAAAATTAGTCTACTTTACACTTTCCCTATTCCCTACAACTGCTATTAGTGCAGTAATAGCATATAACAAGCAATTTAATCCCATTGAAAAACCATTGATTCATTCAGCAAATATTTATAAAAAGTCTACTGTGTACCAGGCACTATTCCTGGCTCCCAGGATATACCAATGAACAAAACATGCAAATTCCCAGCCCTCAGGCAAAATTCCATTTCTTGGTATCTTGAGACTGAGGTCCTTGTGTTCTTGGTTGATGTGAAGGAAGATCGACCTCAGCTTCTGGATCATGTTCACCATGCCTGACACGTGGCCCTCGCTATAAAAGGGTAGTTGCTCATTCAAGGCCAACAAAAGGAGGTCTCTGCTCCTTCCAGCTTCTGCTTTCAGCTCTGACCTCTAGATTCAAATTCATAGGGCTCATGTGATTATGTCAGGCCCAGTCAGCTCTTTGTTTTAACTCAATCAGTTGCTTAAATGTACTTAAGTAGATACACTTAAATGTACTTAAATTACTAAAATGTCCAGTAATTAATATAAAATTTAAATCTATAGTTAAGATTAGTTCAGTTCAGTTCAGTTCAGTCGCTCAGTCGTGTCCGACTCTCCGCGACCCCATGAATCACAGCACGCCAGGCCTCCCTGTCCATCACCAACTCCCGGAGTACACTCAAACTCATGTCCACAGAGTCGGTGATGCCATCCAGCCATCTCATTCTCCGTCGTCCCCTTCTCCTCCCGCTCCCAACCTTTCCCAGCATCAGAGTCTTTTCCAGTGAGTCAACTCGTCTCATGAGGTGGCCAAAGTATTGGAGTTTCAGCTTTAGCATCAGTCCCAAGATTACTCATCTTAATTACGTCTTCAGCAATCTCTTTTGCTATATGACATAACATAACCATAGCAGTGAGAGCTCTTCTTATTCATAGATCCCATCCACACTTAAGGGAAGGAATTAGACAAGGCTGACACACTGAGTTAATCTTAGGATTCTATCTATCACAGGCAGTAAAGGAACTTGTGCTTTATAGTTTTCATTTATTAATTCACTCATCATTAATATACACTTACTGAGCATGTGTTATATACATACTATGCTATGGGCTATACAGCTAAGTAAATGAATAGACAGATGTCACTGCCTTCAAGGGTCTAAAAATTTTTTTTAATTTCAATAAATAAAAGTAATAATGAAGCAATACGACAACTGCAATAAAGGAATTGTGTAAGTGTGCAGATTTGGCACAGAAGAACTGATAAATCATCTAGAAGGCCAGATAGCATAGTGAAAATGATGCAATACCTGTCATATTAAGTGGACTCAAACCCTTCTGAATATTTAGCATTGATTTTGACACTTTCACGGAAGGAGTTACAATGGAGACATATTCTCCCTTACTGATACTAGCCTTTTTCTATGTAACAAATGAATGCTGAATTTTTCCGTCTACTTAAACATACCTGACAAAGTATCACTACTCACTTTGTGGGCTAATCAATTTCTCAGTTAAGTCCATAAAATGAAATTGATGAGCCTATGGAGAGGGCTTTCTACATTCACGGATGGGGTCAGAAAAGTCCCAGTTTCTATTAACAGTAACAGAACTACTGGTGCTAAACTTTCTTCCATCTGCAGGTTGGAAATATAGGTTAGGTCATACCACTAGTAAATCTATAGCAAGATCCCACAGGGCAGTAAAAAACAGTGAACACATTCATTTCTTGGCTTATAGACAGGGGAAGTACATGCATGCCTGGACTCCAAAGGAATGACTTTGTACAGTTTTGTTTGTAGCTACACATGGTCTGTATAAACAGATGAAGGGTACTTGGCTTCCTTTTGAACCAGGAAGGGTATTAAGACTCTAGCAGCCAAAAGGAAAATACTGATTGTTGGCTACAAACAAATTTGATCAATGGTCTGGGAGCTTCAACTTGCCATTCTATTTCCTTAGCAAGCACTTCATCTTGTGCCAGCCACTGCTGTGCACCGTGTTTGATTTTGCAGACTGGCTATTCATCATCCCTTGGTTTTCTCACCAAGCACAAGGGTGCCAACAAGGCTGTTTGCTGCCTCAAGATAGCAGGTGGCAATGTTGGCAGTTAAATAGCAAGACGTTAATCTCACTCTTATTGCTTTGTTCCAGAAAAACACAGAACTGAATGGAATCCCATTTCTCCACCTCCCAAGTTTTTTCAACTATCAGATTATTTGGAAAAAAAACAAAACCCAAAAAACTTAGCAACATAGAAGTTCCTTATAGCTCAGGGACCCTAATTAATACATATTTCTAGAATAAACAAATGAAATCTTCATAGAAAGAGCCAGGCTAACATGTCAGGGAAGAACTTTTTTTTGTAAAATGAAATATGGGAATTGTCTTTAATATAAGACTTTGAGTTCCTAATTGTTTCATTGATGGCTCCATTCATGTGATCTGCAGTGTTTCTCAACCTCAGCACAACTGACATTTGAGGCCATAGATCATTCCAGAGTAAAATGAAAATAATGAGAATAATGTTGATTATCTGTCTAGATCCATTCAGAATCCTTTTATTATTTCTTTGTGTGAATCCATATCCCAGCTCCCCTGTACTGTGCTCTCAAAGGCTTACCTCTGCACTTTGCTTCAGAGAACCGTTCTTGGGTGACTGGAGCTGCTCTGCTCATAGGTGCAGAGAGCTAGGGATGCCTAGGAGATATTGGGTTTCAGGTTAGCTTATGGGATCACCTTTGGGATGTAATTTCTGCTTTAGTCTACCATGGAGACAAGCTGAGATTGGGTTGACTTCCCTCCTTCCGACTCCTCATCAACTTCTCCCAGAAGATCTTCCTTAACAAATCACCTCCACAATCAGACAAGCATTTTTAAGAGATTCTTCTGGCTGTGACAAGGAGAAAAGAGGGTAGGTTGAGATCAAATGAAAATAACACCAGCCTCCTAAATATTGAGTATATCACAGTTTTCTGGAGTAGAAGCATCTTGGATGGGAATGCCGTTCAAACTTCATTCAAAGCAGGAACCTCTTGGAAGCATTCTTTAACAGATCAGCTTTAGCTTGAAGATCTAGAAGTTTATTCTCTTACAACACAATCTTTTTTTGTAGGATTGTGACAGTCATAAATTCTTCCTATAA
Source organism: Moschus berezovskii (assembly GCF_049115385.1). Lineage (NCBI taxonomy): Eukaryota > Metazoa > Chordata > Mammalia > Artiodactyla > Moschidae > Moschus > Moschus berezovskii. The sequence goes on from NC_142460.1 coordinate 64,110,005, forward strand.
TGAGCCTAAATGGGTCTCCCATGAAGTCTGCACATTGTTCCCAGTTCTGCTCTTTAGAATCTCACAGATTAAAACTAATCTTTTGAATATATGGTTAATTTTATGTGTCAACTTGACTGAGCCCAGGGTGCCCAGATATTTGACCAAACATTATTCTGGGTGTGTTTGTGAGGCTTTTTCTACCTGAATAGACTGAGTAAAGCAGATTATCCTCCCTAATATGGGAAGGCTTAATCCAATCAATTGAAGATGGGAATTGAATAAAAAGGCTGAAGAAGAGGGATCTCCTCCTGTGTGACTACTTGAGCTGGGACATTGGTCTTTTCCTGCCTTCACATAAAATGAAAAGCCAGCTCTTCTAGGGTCTTGCACCTGCAGGCTCTTGGACTGGAAATATACCCCCAACTCTTCAGAGTCTCCAGCTTGCTATCTCCAGATCTGGGGACTACTCAGTCTTCATCATCACATGAGCCAACTTCCTATAATAAATCTTGTTGTAAATATTTACTCCATTGGTCTTGTTTCTCTAGGGAACCCTGACTAACACAATGTAATATCCCTCAGGTAGGGGTTTCCCTGTGTAGTCTGATTTAAGAGCACCTGATATCACAAATGTACCCTATCCATTCCAGCCTGTCAGAACTCATTGGTATTGAATACACTGTTTTGGATAGAGGGGTTGTACTGCCATAAAACATTGGTTAAATGTAAGCTTACAGGAGAAGTACATGAGAAAATAATACATGAATTCAAGAACAATTTTTGCTTTACTACCAGAGCTTCGGGGCTTCTCTGGTGGTTCAGGTGGTAAAGAGGCTGTCTGCAATGCAGGAGACCCAATTTTCATCCCTGGGTTGGGAAGATGGCCCAGAGAAGGGAATGACTAACCATTTCAGTATTCTTACCTGGAGAATTCCAAGGACAGAGGAGCCTGGCAGGCTATAGTCCATGAGATCCCGAAGAATCAGACACAACTGAACAACTAACACCAGAGCTTTGAGTAGGTGAGATGCAGGGGAGTATGTTTTGACATGAGATATAAAGTCTTGATAAAAGGATCAATACAGGGAATTAGGCTCTGGGAAGTTTCCATAAATCAGGCTTCTAGGAATTCTGGGGTGGCATGAGGTGTCTGAGATGCAGAAGAGTACAAGAAGGAAGACAAAAGACTGCTGGTGATCAATTTTCCCTCAGACTGGCTCAGCATAAAAAGAAATTCCCACTGATGATTTAAACTGATGTCCAGTTTACACATATTTCTAAAAGAAATTAATAAATTTAATATTTTTGTATACATTTTTTAGACATGAACTATTTCCTTTGCTCACTTTTCATGTGGTGAATCCAGCTGTTATGAACAGAATCAACAGAGTACTTCTTGGCTGTAAGACAGTTGCTAAGACAATATATTAATATCTGACTTGGTTGGCAACTTTGGGATAAAATTCTCTAAGTGTGTAAGGCAAGGAACTAAAACCTCACGGCCATAAATTATAATCATCCATGAAGTGGTCTAGGCTCTTAAGGCCCTGGGGTAGAGAGATTTCGCATAAATTAAACACTCAGCAGATTCTTTGTGTGTTAACAAGAATAGTTATTACCTGGGAAAAATAACATCTTCATGAAAACGTTACTTTCATCTATTTTTAATCTTGGCCATTTCTCTTAATGTGTTACTCAACAATTAATGAGTTAAAAAAAGAGATTTGAAAAATAATATCTGGCACTGAGTCTTTTGAAGATCTAGACATCTTAACAGGATTCATTTATTTAACTTACACTACTCTACACTTGATGGTAATTTTCCTTTGGCTATACACCAACAGCATTTCTAATGTCAATTCAACTTTATTTATACACAGACACTCTCTGAAGAGAATGCATATCATTTCTAATTTATGGCTCCAAATTATTTTTAATACTCTTTTATTGCACCAAATTATTGGTGTTTATTTCAATCTCACCCTAAATTTCATCACTTTTTAAAACAGAAAACACTGGTCTGAAGCTCTAAAGAACTGGTTGAAGTTCAGAAATTAAAATATGGCTGGGTGCTTTTAAGCAAAGACATAATATCTCTTTATGCCTGCTGTTTTTTCTTAGATGCTAATAGAGGCCTTAAAGAACATGATTTCAAAATGACTCTAAATTAGAATATTCTACAATTGGAATGTGTTGTTTTCACACTAACGTGTATGCTCTTGCTTTAGCAATATTTTTTTAATTCAAGTAAAAAAGTGGATTCAATCTCAAATACTTAAAAGAATGGCTAGGAAGAAGTTAAGCCATCTCTAGCATTATGACTTTATCCTAGCTTATTAAGGGATGGTAAATGTCAGTCCCTTCAACATGCAAAGTCTTATCTCTAAACTCATTGAGCTTCAACTTCCTGAGATCTTAGGAGACAGCAGAGTTTCCCTCCCAACTTCAGATTCCTTACTGGTACTGGGCTTGCATCCCAATATAAGTGGGAAATTAGCTTTTGATTGAATTTTGAATTAAACTGTGTGGTTTTAACTGATAGTGAAGATGACTACCAGGTCACTGGCACATCCAAACTGTATGGAGGATTTGCAGCAGAAGTACCAAGAACTCTCCAGGGAATGCTCTTGAAAAACACATGATGATTTATTGTATAGCCAGACTTGTATTTGAGATGCAAATATGTAAAAATATAGAGAGAGTCAATATAGAGTAAGAGATAAAGATATTTGAGCTTGGATTACTCACACTGAATCAGCCTCCATCATTTTTTTGGATCCTTACATGATGTTTATCAGTTTTATAAAGCTACAAATTTAATTATTCAACTTATACAAATTTACTGTACAGATACTACTCTATAGATTCTACAAGTAGCCAAAACAAAACAAATACAACCAAACCCAAACTCATCAAGACCATCTATTCTTCCACTCAATAAAAATATGTTATATAGCATGAGCATAATATGAGAGTCAGAACTCAGCCATTTCCTCTGTTGGTTTCAGTCCCAGAGCATCACTCACTTGTGTCTCTCTGCTTACTAACTTAAGATTGCGGGGAAGAAATGCAGTCCTTACTAGATTTAACATATATCCTTAGTAGATTTAGATATATAATAAACACATAGTTTTAAAGCACAGTTATTTACACAGCTAATATATGAGCCAACTGCATAACCTGGTGCTTGACTGGAATATAAATGACCTATCCCAATGCTGAAGAGAAAATGAACTGCATTGGGCTACTGAAGAGATGTTATGTTGATCCTAAGTCAGTTCAGTCACTCAGTAGTGTCCGACTCTTTGTGACCCCATAGACTGCAGCACACCAGGCCTCCCTGTCCATCACCAACTCCTGGAGTTTACTCACACTCATGTCCATTGAGTTGGTGATGCCATCCAACCATCTCATCCTCTGTCGTCCCCTTCTCCACCTGCCTTCAATCTTTCCCAGCATCTGGGTCTTTGCCAATGAGTCAGTACTTCAAATCAGGTGGCCAAAGTATTGGAGTTTCAACTTCAGCATCAGTCCTTCCAATGAATATTCAGGACTGATTTCCTTTAGGATGGACTGGTTGGATCTTCTTGCAGTCCAAGGGACTCTCAAGAGTCTTCTCCAACACCACAGTTCAAAAGCATCAATTCTTCAGCCCTCAGCTTTCTTTATAGTCCAACTCTCACATCCATACATGAGTACTGGAAAAACCATAGCTTTGACTAGATGGACTTTTGTTGGTTAAGCAATGTCCCTGCTTTTTAATATGCTGCCTAGGTTTGTCATAGCTTTTCTTCCAAGGAGCAAGTGTCTTTTAATTTCATCGCTGCAGTCACCATCTGCAGTGATTTTGGAGCCCAAAAGAATAAATTCCCTCACTGTTTCCATTGCTTCCCCATCGATTTGCCATGAAGTGATGGGACCAGATGCCATGATCTTAGTTTTCTGAATGTTGAGTTTTAAGCCAACTTTTTCACTCTTTTCTTTCACTTTCATCAAAAGGTTCTTTAGTTCTTCTCCACTTTCTGCCATAAGGGTGGTGTCATCTGCATATCTGAGGTTATTGATATTTCTCCTGGCAATCTTGATTCCAGCTTGTGCTTCATCCAGCCCAGTGTTTCTCATGATGTACTCTGCATATAAGTTAAATAAGCAGGGTGACAATATACAGCCTTGACGTACTCCTTTCCCAATTTGAAACCAGTCTGTTGTTCCATGTAAAGTTCTAACTTTTGTTTCTTAACCTGCATACAGATTTCTCAGGAGGAAGGTCAGGTGGCCTGGTATTCCCATCGCTTTAAGAATTTTCCACAGTTTGTTGTGATCCACACAGTCAAAGATTTTGGCATAGTCAATAAAGCAGTTGTCTTTCTGGAACTCTCTTGCTTTTTCAATGATCCAACAGATGTTGGCAATTTGACCTCTGCTTCCTCTGCCTTTTTTAAATCCAGCTTGAACATCTGGAAGTTCATGGTTCATGTACTGTTGAAGTTTGGCTTGGAGAATTTTGAGCATGACTTTACTAGCGTGTGAGATGATTGTAATTGTGTGGTAGTTTGAACATTCTTTGGCATTGCCTTTCTTTGGGATTGGAATGAGAGACTTAGGATAATTTTGATTATTATTGTTACCTGATGTTTCCCTTTTTAGAGAAGCTTTTTAAGGCAGCTTTGACTCTGTTGAGCCTCTCAATTTTATCTTTATTTTTATTCCATTAATACCTGGTATGTATTAGGTGCTTTCTTTTCTTTATGATTATTCTGTTTATCTTACTAACTTCTTAAACTGGCTGTATAATTGTAGACTCATTGCTTTTCCTTTTTATGTAAAGTCTACTACATTTAAGGCCTCAGTGGATAATGTTTTCCATATCCCATAGGTTTTAAGACTTTGTATTTTTGTTATCTTTCTGTAATGATGTTGTTTTTAAATGCCATGTACTCAGTGTGTGATATAAACACACTGTAAATTTCAGTTTTCTAATAAAAAATTTAAGAAAAATAAATAAGTAAACATTTCGTCCTCCGCACTCTCCACTTTGGGTCCCAGCTCAGGTATAAAATTTAACTCCATGGTATTCTGTCTACGGGATTTTTTATTTTTAATTTTAACAACTAAAATAAAAACTTTGAAAAATAAGCAAAAGATTCAATGATGCAGTAATTATATCAATATTAAGCATTATTTAATATTAATAAATATTTATAATACTTGTGCTCTCCCTCTCTAAAAAGCATCATTATCATCATCATCAGGCATGCATTTTTCAAGAGGAAAATAATAGAATAACAGCAAAACTTGCAGAAGGGAGAGAGTCTGCTCTGTGATATTTCAAGTTCTTTCATCTTGGTGAATGGTGTCATTCATGCCATCCTGACTGTGGCCAATTTTATGCTTTGAACAAAGTTTCTTATTATTTCAGAAAATATGTCCAACTTTTAAGGGATATGATCTTTTATACTTCATAGTTTACCCAGGCCCTTAACATTCTGTTTGTGAAGGGGTAGTGGGTGGGGGTAGATCACCATGCTTTTTGTTTTAGAGATGACAGAATGGTTTTGATAAATACTTGTAAAATTTTTACGATGATACATTCCTGTAGAAAAACCTATCACAGCTAGGAAATTAGTAGAATATCAAGCATACTGATATTATTGAATAATCTTTTTCTCCAGCCAGATAAACACTTAATGGATCAGTTCAGTTCAGTTCAGTCACTCAGTCATGTCCGACTCTTTGAGACCCCATGAATCATAACACGCCAGGCCTCCCTGTCCATCACCAACTCCCGGAGTTCACTCAAACTCATGTCCATCGAGTCGGTGATGCCATCCAGCCATCTCATTCTCTGTCGTCCCCTTCTCCTCCCACCCCCAATCCCTCCCAGCATCAGACTCTTTTCCAGTGAGTCAACTCGTCGCATGAGGTGGCCAAAGTATTGGAGTTTCAGTTTTAGCATCAGTCCTTCCAAAGAAAACCCAGGATTGATCTCCTTTAGAATGGACTGGTTGGATCTCCTTGCAGTCCAAGGGACTCTCAAGAGTCTTCTCCAGCACCACAGTTCAAAAGCATCAATTCTTCGGCGACCAGCTTTCTTCACAGTCCAACTCTCACATCCATACATGACCACGGGAAAAACCATAGCCTTGACTAGATGGACCTTTGTTGGCAAAGTAATGTCTCTGCTTTTTAATATGCTATCTAGGTTGGTATTAACTTTCCTTCCAAGGAGTAAGCTCTTTTAATTTCCTGGCTACAATCAGCATCTGCAGTGATTTTGGAGCCCCCCCAAAATAAAGTCGGACACTGTTTCCATTGTTTCCCCATCTATTTCCCATGAAGTGATGGGACCAGATGCCAGGATCTTCGTTTTCTGAATGTTGAGCTTCAAGCCAACCTTTTCACTCTCCTCTTTCACTTTCATCAAGAGGCCTTTGAGATCCTCTTCACTTTCTGCCATAAGGGTGGTGTCATCTGCATATCTGAGGTTATTGATATTTCTCCCAGCAATCTTGATTCCAGCTTGTGCTTCTTCCAGCCCAGCGTTCCTCATGATGGACTCTGCATATAAGTTAAATAAGCAAGGTGACAATATACAGCCTTGACATACTCCTTTTCCTATTTGGAACCAGTCTGTTGTTCCATGTCCAGTTCGAACTGTTGCTTCCTGACCTGCACACAGGTTTCTCAAGAGGCAGGTCAGGTGGTCTGGGATTCCCATCTCTTTCAGAGTTTTCCACAGTTTCTTGTGATCCACACAGTCAAAGGCTTTGGCATAGTCAATAAAGCAGAAATAGATGTTTTTCTGGAACTCTCTTGCTTTCTCCATGATCCAGCCGATGTTGGCAATTTGATCTCTGGTTCCTCTGCCTTTTCTAAAACCTGCTTGAACATCTGGAAGTTCACGGTTCACATACTGCTGAAGCCTGGCTTGGAGAATTTTGAGCATGACTTTACTAGCGTGTGAGATGAATGCAATTGTGTGGTAGTTTGAGCATTCTTCGGCATTGCCTTTCTTTGGGATTGGAATGAAGACTGACCTTTTCCAATCCTGTGGCCACTGCTGAGTTTTCCAAATTTGCTGGCATATTGAGTGCAGCACTTTCACGGCATCATCTTTCAGGATTTGAAATAGCTCAACTGGAATTCCATCACCTCCACTAGCTTTGTTCGTAGTGATGCTCTCTAAGGCCCACTTGACTTCACATTCCAAGATGTCTGTTTCCAGGTGAGTGATCACGCCATCGTGATTATCTTCGTCATGAAGATCTTTTTCGTACAGTTCTTCTGTGTATTCTTGCCACCTCTTCTTAATATCTTCTGCTTCTGTTAGGTCCATACCATTTCTGTCCTTTATCGAGCCCATCTTTGCATGAAATGTTCCCTTGATATCTCTAATTTTCTTGAAAAGATCTCATTTTTCCTATTCTGTTGTTTTCCTCTATTTCTTTGCATTGATGGCTGAGGAAGGCTTTCTTATCTCTCCTTGCTATTCTTTGGAACTCTGCATTCAGATGCTTATATCTTTCCTTTTCTCCTTTGCTTTTCGCTTCTCTTCTTTTCACAGCTATTTGTAAGGCCTCCCCAGACAGCCATTTTGCTTTTTTGAATTTCTTTTCCATGGGAATGGTCTTGGACCCTATCTCCTGTACAATGTCACAAACTTCTGTCCAGAGTTCATCAGGCACTCTATCAATCAGATCTAGTCCCTTAAATCTATTTCTCACTTCCACTGTATAATCATAAGGGATTTGATTTAGGTCATATCTGAATGGTCTAGTGGTTTTCCCTACTTTCTTCAATTTCAGTCTGAATTTGGCAATAAAGAGTTCATGATCTGAGCCACAATCAGCTCCTGGTCTTGTTTTTGCTAACTGTATAGAGCTTCTCCATTTTTGGCTGCATAGAATATAATCAATCTGATTTTGGTATTGACCATCTGGTGATGTCCATGTGTAGAGTCTTCTCTTGTGTTGTTGGAAGAGGGTGTTTGCTATGACCAGTGCGTTCTCTTGACAAAACTCTATTAGCCTTTGCCCTGCTTCATTTCCTGCTTCATTTCACTTAATGGATAGCATGGCTTTATATTTCTTCAGTCTTTCTGATAGAAGGCAGAATCTGGGTGTGGAGAAATTGTGGTGGGAAAAGTTTGAAGACTGGAACTTGATTAGGAAATTTGTTGGGATATGTGAACAGATCAGATCTAAATTGAAAGTAGTATATCAGACCCCTGCTTAGAATACAGCTTCTCTGGAATAGGAATACTGACTGTTGTTCTAGTGTGGCTCATCTGGGCTGTAGCTTCTCATAGTATGGGTGAAATATCACTGATGTGGGAAAGAACAGAGAATAATATTTATACATGTCTATCTATCTATATAAATAAATATAAATATTTGAATCACCTACCAACTGAACACTGTGAGTGATGACTATTAGATGGAAGATGTTTTGCAACCACAAAGCATTATTATTTCATCTTATGAATGTCTGAACCAGGCATGAATATTTAGTAAGAAATAAAATGAGGACTTCTCCAAGATAGATAGAATATCACATGATTTATAACGAAGGAATAAATTGGGATAAGCATGAAACATCAAGAGTTCCTACAATATATAAGCAAATAAAATGTTATAGAAAGCCCCAGGGTGCTGTATTTTCCTCCATAACAGGTTATTTCTGATATTTAGGCTGGTAAATAAACTGACCAAATTGTGACCAAAATGTGACTGTTGCATACTGGATCTGAAAAATATGAAAAGGGTCTTAACAGCAAACAAAGGGAAGTCAGAAGTTGAACTTAGTTCATGTTTGAAGGAGGAATAGAACTTGAACTGGAAGAGAAAGAAGAAGAAGAAGGAAGAAGAACCAGCACTATCAAATCATAGAAGTGAGACTGCCCATGACTCATTTTGGAGTCAATAGGCATACATGTGTGGCCTGAATATGCAGATTATTTTGAAGATTAGAGCAAATATTAGATTGGGGACAGAATGTAGAAGGCTGAGAATGCCAGACTAAGGAATTAATGTAAAATTAAAATTTAACACTATTAGCCACAGAGATTGCACAGAATGTTTTTATGATTTTATAGTAGGAATTTCTTAACCATAAAAATGATGCATTTGACTAAATCAAAATTTCAAACTTTTGCAGCATGGTTAGAATTAAAAGATAAAGAATAGACAGCAATTCAAAAGAGTCAAAGCTTCTTACAAAACTAAATATATTCTTACCTAATGATTCAGCAATTGTCCTTGGTATTTACCCAAGTGAACTGAAAAATTACGTTCACAGAAAAACCTACTCACATATGTTTTACTCACTATTGCCAAATTAATGCTTTATTCATGGTTGCCAAAAATGGAAAGTAAACAAGGTGTCCTTCAATAGATGAATGTTTAAATAAACTGTGATATATGTATATAATGGCAAATTATTTATTAATAAAGGAAATGAGCTAAAACCCACAGAAAGACATGCAGGCAACTTAAATGTATATTGCTAAGTGAAAAAGGTCAATTTGAAAAGCCTACATACTGCTTGATTCCAACTACATGACATTCTGGATAAAGTAAAACTATGAAGACAGAAAAAAGATTAGTGTTTGCCAGGAATTTGGGATAATGTCGGGAGGACTGAATCAGTGGAGCACACAAGTTTTCAGGGTAGTGAAACTATCGTGCATGAAACTATAAAGGTGAATGCATATCATTATACATTTTTTAAAACCCATATAAGGTGCAAGGCAAAGAGCAAACTCTAATGTAAACTATGGACTTCAGTTAATAAGAATATATCTATACTGGCTTATCAACTATAATAAAGGTACCACATTAATGCAAGATATCAATGATAAGGGCACCTTTTGTTGAGGGGGGAGAAGGGATTATATGAAAACACTCTACTTTTCATTTATTTTTCCTTAAAACTGTTCTAAAAATAAAATATGTTCAATTGAAAACACAACCATAGGGACAATAGGATAAAGATGTTTGCAAGATATAAAGGAAGAAATCAGTAGCTGGAATATATGAGGAGCCCCACAAATCAATAAGAAAAAGACACACAGTTCAGTACAAAAATGGATGAAGGAAATAAGCCAGGCAGTATACAAAAAGGAAATTTGAATGGCAAATAAATATGAGAAGATGCTCAAACTCATTAGTAAATATACTAAAACAAAACATTTATTGAGTTTTCACTGAGCTCAGGTACTATTTTAGGTACTTGGGTTACATGAGTTTACCAAATACAGAGGCATGCACATGTGAAGGTAAAAGTATTGCAAGTAAGTCTTTTTTTTTTTTTTTTGCATTTATCACATTGGCAAAAATTAAATGTCTGATTTTATCAACTCTTGGCAAGGATTTAGAAGAAGAGAAAATTTCATGCCTTAAGGGTAGGTATAAAAAGTAGTTCAAAAAGTGTGAAAGAAAAAAAAAACCTGATAATGTCTTGCAGTATTAAATGTACATACCTTATTATTTCCAAAATTCCACTTCTAAGATTATAACCTAAAAATATTCTTGCACATGCACACAAGGAAACACAAGCAATAATGTTTATTATAGTATTGTTGTAATATTTTAAGACTGGAAGCAATCAGGGAGTTGACAAATATGAGTATATACAAAGAAAGGAATATTATGAAATAAATAAAGGAAATTAAGCAGATATCAATATTTCAAAATGGCTAAATCTCAAACCATAAATTTGAGGGGGAAAATGCAGTTGGCAGAATATAAAGCATGTAATAAATCATATTAATAATAATGTACACAAAATAATACTATATACTGTCTTTGTATATATGTGTTCGTATACACATGTATGAGGGGCTTCCCTGATAGCACAGATGGTAAAGAATTTGCCTGAAATGTAGGCAACTTCACCTCCTGGGTCAGGAAGATCCTCTGGAGAATGGAATGGCTACCCACTCCAGTATTCTTGCCTGGAGAATTCCATTTGGATTAAAGTATAACTGGCTGCATATGGTAAGGATGGAAGGGAATGGAAATGGATATGGGGAGCATAAGTAACTTCATCTTCTTTTTTGTTTTATTTACTTTCAAAATTGATTAAATAAACATGGCAGAATGTTAATAAATGTCAGTTTCAGTTAATGAGCATAAATCTGTTATTATGTTTTCTGTATTTTAAAAAAGAGTTCTGAATATAAGTAAAATTTCAAGAAATACTGATGAATTTATTACAACTCTAATTCAAGATAAGCAAATGTTTTCATACATCTGTCAGAATTTCTGACTCAAAATGGCATGCAGCCAATAAGCCCTAACATAGCACTTTCAACCCCTACGACAATTATGAAAGCAGACACCAAAAAAAGGAAAAAAAATTCACAGTAACACAGTCACAATCTGGGCAGAATTCTCTCTAATTTTCAGGCCAAAGAAATTGAAGAGAAAATTACAATCTGTGGATGGTTTATGTAGTAGAACTGAAATAAAACAAATCTGTTCACCAAAACACAGTTAAATAATCCCTTTAGTCCTCCCTATAGTCTGTTCATTGAGGTAGATTCATTTGCAACCACTAGATTGGACTATAGTTTCTGTGTCCGACTCTTTGCAACCCCCATGGACTATGCATTCCACAGAATTCTCCAGGCCAGAATACAGGAGTGGGTAACCTATCCCTTCTCCAGTGATCCTGATCCAGGAATCAAACAGGGGACTCCTGCATTGCAGGTGGATTCTTTACCAAGTGAGCTATGAGGGAAGTCCAAGAATACTGGAATGGGTAGCCTATCACTTCTCCAGCAAATCTTCCTGACCCAGGAATCAAACCGGGGACTCCACGATTGCAGGTAGATTCTTTACCAACTGAGCTACGAAGGAAGCCCTTTCCCTGTTTAAGGAGAGGTAAACAGAAGGATGATAACATGTGATTCATGGGAAAACAACACAAATGAAAGAATAACTTTCCCAGGATTCTGAACAGAAGAATAAACCTCTGAAAAAAACATACTACCGAAACAGAACAAAATTTTTATTAAATTTCATGTTTTTCTCTTTAAAATAAAGAAGACGTTTTCCTTTAAAAGATGCAGAAAGTCACAAGAGAAAAAAGTTTGTGATGCCATAACTAAACAAGATGGTATAAAAAAAGACAGAGAAAAGGAAATAAAAGGAAAGGAGAAAGAAAATTAAAATACATTATCAAAAACAGGAAGGAATGAAATTCAAAAATACAGAAGATAAATGAGCAATTGAGGGACAAACACAAAAAGCTCTCCTGCAATATATTTTGAACCCCGGTCTACTTCAGTTGGCCTCTGTTTTGCTGGCTAGATTCTGTAGCCCTGGAGGAAAGTTCACACTGCAGCATTCTCTCCTAACTTTCCCTTTGATTCCTCTCCTTTGACAAGTCCAGGTACTGTGTCTACTATCAAATAGTTTACCCCAGAGTTCAGCTGGAATCTTCTGTTACTTTTGGTAATAATAAAATACAATATTTCCACTATTTTTGTTTAGCACTTATAAAAAGTATCTAAACTATTTGCATGAGACATTTTGCCAAAATAAATTTTCCTTACCCATCTCCATAAAACAGAGCTACACAGAATAAAACTTTGCCAAGTATCTTGAGTAAATATTTTTTGCATGGTCAAAAGTCATACTAAATGACTTGAATAATTTTGCTTAATTAAAAGAGACCAATAAACCACCTAGAAGCAAATATTAGCAAATATTAGTTGTTACCATACCCTGGACCTATTGTCTTCTAAATAGGATCTTTAAATGATCCCTTATTAACTGTTTAAAACTTTATATATGTTATACAAATGTACATATTTAAATTATATTATACACAATAGTTGTATTATTTATAGTTACATTATTTTTATATACATATATATACACAAAGTCAAGAAATAAACTGCACAGACTCTAAGGAATTATGCCTATATATTAACAGCAACTGTCCATTGTTGCTTAGGATTTAGAATGATTTTATTGTATCTTTCATTTATTTTCCAAACATTCAAAAAAACAGAACTTAGAACTTCTCCTAGCCATGATGAAACATCAAAAATTGAGTTTAACTTCTTGCTGTAAATAACTGGGCAAAATATATGGAAAAAAAAAACCTGCTTTCTCACATGGGAAAACAGAAAATGCAGAATTGGTATTTCTAAGAGAATAAGAAATGTTGTTGAGTTTTACATTTATATTGCCTTTCTGCCTGGGGCCAGTTACTGAAACATAAATACAAGGTGCGAGAATGTAGTGAGAATTCAGTTGGCCTCCCTGCGTTGAGGAGGTGAAGATCAAAACTATGAAAGCTGAAGCAGCTGAAAATTTTGGGACAAAGTTTCTGAAAGTAGGCAGTATGAAGAAAGGTCTGCATAGGGGTCCCAATGTGGATTACTGAATACTAGCCCTGACATGCATAGGAGTAGTTCTGCTTCTGGCATCAAATATATGTTCTTATTAGGCTGACTTTTCTGCAGATAATAACCGTATACTCTGGAGAAACTGCAAAAGAAATTACTTGAAAGAATTGGATTGTGCAAAACAGCAGGCATACTCTGGAACTTGCACAAAAAGAAATTTTTTATACAGCATTTAGCTTGAAAGCAAGCTATACTTGGCACCAAATGAAGTGGCTAAACTCAGTAGAAAACACACCATCTTTCAGGCCTGAATAGTCTTCTAGCAAGTGAGGTTGCATTCAGAAAAAGAGAACATAGAAAGTGACAAACTCTATGCCTACACTTTGCCAAAATCTCTGGGTCACCCATGGACTGTGAATGCATGAAGCCTACTTTAAGTATCTTAGATGAGAAGAAAAGAATTGAGCTTAATTTTCAAAAAAGGCTTAATTTTCAGTCTGAGTCCCAACCAAGGTAACTGCCTGCAAAAAAAAAAAAAACTGTTCTTGAACTAATATAGTAGAATCCAGAGTTTCTACAACATAATATCAACAATCCCAAGGACCCACTCCAAAGTTATTCAACATATGGAATAACAGGAAACCATGACTTATTCTCAAGGGAAAAGAAGATCAAAAGAGATAGCCCCCAAGGTAGAATTATTAGACAGATACTGTAAAGCAACTATAATAATTATGCTAAGAAAAAGAAAAAAATGTTATAATGGGTGAAAAAATAAGTTTAGGAGAGAAATAGAAGTTATAAAAAAGAATCAAAAGAAAATTCTAGAAATAAAATATCTGATATTTAAAAGTTCACTGTATTGGTTGATTTAACAGCAGAATGGAGATGAACAAGGAAAAACACAAGTTAACTTGTTAAAATGAATTGAGTAATAGCTCTCTGAAAAACACAGAGGGGAAGTGTGTGTGTGTGTGTGTGTGTGTCTGTGTCTGGGACCTGTTTGACAATGTTAAGAGTTGACTTCCATGTACTGTAGTCCCAGAAGGATAGGAGAGAAATAATGGGGTAGAAGCAATATTAAAAAAATAATGTCCAAGTGTTCTGAAATTTGGTAAAGATGTAAACTTATAGATTCAAAGAATCAGGAAAATTCAAATGGATAAATATAAAGAAATATTTATCCTGGGTATATCATAATCAAACTGCTGAAAACTGAAGATAAATATAAAACCTTGAAATCAGTGAGTGTAATGACAGATTATATAGGATGATGGAACAAGTGATTCAAATGACCATGAGTTTCTAATCAGAAAAGTACAGGTGAGAAAACAGTGGACCAATATCTTTCAAAAGACTGAAAGAAATAAAAATTTATCTAGAATCCTACATTTAGCAGATGTATTATTTAAAGTATTTTTAGACAAAAAAAAAAACAGAAATGTCATCATTAGTAGACCTGTATTATAAGAAACACTGAAGGAATTTCATCAGGCATGAGGGAAATAATATAAATTTGAAAGTGAAAAACATGAAGAAAGAGTGTCAGAAATTTCAAATAACAATAAATATTTTTTCTAATTTATAAATTTTTGTAAATATAATTAAAGAGAATATAATGTATTGAACAAAGTGGTATAGCTACTAAGCCAATAGTGAAAATAAAGTTGCATATTCCATTTCAAATATTCGATCACTATGTAAAAAGTAAGAAAAGAGAAAAATAAATGGAAAACAAATTAAACAATTAGAAAGCAAAAACAATATGGTAGAGGACAGAGAATGAGATTGTTAGATGGCATCACTGACTCAATGGACATGAGTTTGAGTAGGCTCCAGGAGATGGTGGAGGACCGGGAAACCTGGTGTGCTGCAGTCCGTGGGGTAACAAAGAGTCAGACATAACTGAGTGACCGAACTGAACTGAACTGTTGTACACCCGAATTTAACACAACATTGTGAATCTACTAAAAATTTAAAAATAAAAATAAAAGGAGAAAAAGTAAATAGAAGAAAGAAAGAATAAAGTTAAGCACAAACGTGCACTGGTGGCTGATTCATGTTGATACAGGGCAAAACCCACCACAATATTGTAAAGTAATTAGTCTCCAATTAAAATAATTAATTTAAGGAAAATTAATGAAATGGAACTTTTTAAAACTAACAGTTTCTGGGGTAAAAATCAATGAAATTCACAAATTTTAGTTTCAAGAAAAATAGAGAAGATACAAATTACCAATATTAGGATTCAGTTCAGTTCAGTTCAGTTCAGTGGCTCAGTCGTGTCCGACTCTTTGCGACCCCATGAATCACAGCACGCCAGGCCTCCCTGTCCATCACCAAATCCCGAAGTTCACACAAACTCATGTCCATCAAGTCGGTGATGCCATCCAGCCATCTCATTCTCTGTCATCCCCTTCTCCTCCTGCCCCCAATCCTTCCCAGCATCAGACTCTTTTCCAGTGAGTCAGCTCGTCGCATAAGGTGGCCAAAGTATTGGAATTTCAGCTTTAGCATCAGTCCCTCCAATGAACACCCAGGACTGATCTCCTTTAGAATGGACTGGTTGGATCTCCTTGCAGTCCAAGGGACTCTCAAGAGTCTTCTCCAGCACCACAGTTCAAAAGCATCAATTCTTCGGCGATCAGCCTTCTTCACAGTCCAACTCTCACATCCATACATGACCACTGGAAAAACTATAGCCTTGACTAGACAGACCTTTGTTGGCAAAGTAATGTCTCTGCTTTTTAATATATCTAGGTTTAATCTTTTTAACTATCTAGGTTGGTCATAACTTTCCTTCCAAGGAGTAAGTGTCTTTTAATTTCATGGCTGCAATCAGCATCCACAGTGATTTTGGAGCCCAAAAAAATAAAGTCTGACACTGTTTCCACTGTTACCCCATCTATTTCCCATGAAGTGATGGGACCAGATGCCATGATCTTTGTTTTCTGAATGTTGAGCTTCAAGCCAACCTTTTCACTCTCCTCTTTCACTTTCCTCAAGAGGCTTTTGAGTTCCTCTTCACTTTCTGCCATAAGGGTGGTGTCATCTGCATATCTGAGGTTATTGATATTTCTCCCAGCAATCTTGATTCCAGCTCGTATTAGGATTAAAGTACAATAAAGTACATCAGTACAGATACTACAGATATTAGGATAGCAAAACAATATTACATATAATTAAATGCCAAAATATTCAACCACTTGGATGAAACAGAAAATTTTCTTGGTAGGTACATATTAACAAAGCTGAGATGAAAGAACCAAGTGAAAGAAATTAAATCTGTAATTCAAAATCTTCCCATGGAGAAAACTAGTAGGAAGAGTGTCATACTGGAAAATTCTACAAATTATTTAAGAACAAAATCCAACCAATCCCACACAAACTCTTGCTGAAAGTAGAGGAGAAGGGAATGCTTATCAATTCACTAGCCAAAAAAAGATATTACAAGAAAATAAAAACTATGGAGCAATATCTTTTGTGAAAATAGATTCAAATTTTTTAAACAGAATATCATATATAATAATGTATAAAAGATTAACATAGCAAGAACAAGTAGGGTTTAGTCCAGGAAAGCAGTATTGATTTCACATATAGAAGTTAATCAGTATAACTTACCACAATAATAGTAGAAAATCATTCAATCATTTCAATAGACATAGGAAAAACACTTGATAAATTCATTATCCATTCTTAGGGAAAAAAATCAGCAAGTTAGAAATAAAAGAATGATACTATTTTTTATAATAAGCTCTATTAAGACTATAGACCCTTCTAAATGCATGGAATGCTATTTTCCAGGTCTAAGTTTCCCTTGCATCTGATAATGCTACTGACACATGAAATTGAAAATACCAAAAGCAAAACATAATTTCCAAAAGTAAAAGCATAATTATGTTTTTAAAAACATAAAAACATAAACCAAAGTAAAACATAAAACAGATTTGAATATTATTTAAAAGTAATAACTAAAAACAAATACTAGATTTATAATTGTTGTTTGTATTCAGCAAGTTCCATCTGAAATTCCTTATTACCTGTCAACTTCTGGATTCTCTGACTGGTTCTATCCAGAAATCAAGAATCATTGGGGCTTTGTTTCCCACCTCAGAAGGTTACTCCAGATACCAGCTATTACTCAAATCAATGTTCCTAGGAATTAACCTCAAACCCTCTACAATATGTTCCTGGACTGTCTGAATGCTGTCATATTTGACATACATAGAACTACTCTTGACTGGCATGCGCTCTTCCTTTTCCTATAAATAGGAGTTCACAAACTTTTTCTGTAAAAGTTCAGATGGTAAATAATTTAGGCTTTGCAAACCCAAGGTTTCTGTTGCAAACATTCAGCCCTGCTGTTTTACTTTGATAACAGTCATACAATGCACGAGAAAGTGAGTGTGGCTCTGTTCCAATTAAACTTTATTGACAAAAACAAGCTGTGACCTGGATTTGGCCAGAGAGTCATAATTTACTGACCTTGTGCTCTAATGTCTTTTCTTTTATTCAAAATATTGCTTAAAACATATTTCACAATTAGGAGTGGAAGAACCAAACCACCTTGCTTAATATTTACAGCTTTTCTAGACAAATAAGAAATTTAAATAAAAGTATTTGGGATGCTACCAAGTAATGTTATCTGTATATCTGCCTTCTTTCTACTATTAAACTACTCAGGTCTAGAACCGTAAATCTCCCATTTCTATATACAAAAAGATGAACAAAAATTGATTTTCATCATGGTAATAATCAAGATGATACTAATTTTAATATCTTAAGAAGTATCCAGTTAGTGTTCATGATGAAAAAAAAAATCTCAGAAAAGAGAAGAGTATCCACTTAAACCTTTCTTTGATCTGCTTTTGGAATGATAACATAGTCTGTAGCATAGTCAATGGAAGAACAGATATCCGTTCAGTGTTAATTTGGTTCCTGAGACTGAATGGATGCAATGAAAAATGAACAGACACAATAAAATCTAACATACAGCATATGCATGGAACTCTGTTTGGTAGATACATGTTTACAGCACTTACTTGGGCTACTTGGTTAGAACTGCAATAAAGAATTAATCCAAGAACAAATACCAGTATTAAGGCACATCACAAGTGCTTTTAATTTAGAGTTAGTTTTAAAATGTTAGCTGAATACTTCCATCACATTCCATTCTCCCTCATAATCCATTGACAAGCTCTCTTGATCTAGGGCCAGTGTATCTTCAGCAGTGAAATTAAGCTTGTTCCAATTACCAAAGTAATCATATGAGTATAGCTCCCTAGACACTACATTTAGTGTACATAAGCTCACACAGCTCTGCCCTATGGGACAGCACTGGCTCACAAATGCTTTGTTGGATATGCCTCAGAGATTGCTGGCTCAGTTTGGCCTAGTTTGAAGTCATGAGGATTGAACCCTACTCGTCCATTTCCATTCATCTATGCAGTGTGGGTCATCACCATCCCTTTTGATCATGTCTGTGTTGACATAGTAGGTGAGCCTTCAAAAAGCAGCTGGTGTTACTCCCTCTTCAGCTAAATCAAACGACTTCCAAATATGGAAATTATAAGTATAAAGTATCAACACAGGCAAGCAGAAATCTGTATTTTTCAGTGCATCTACCTTTCAACCTAATTCTCCTTAGGTTTAATTGGTACTTTGGGATATACGTGTAAAATAAGTGGAGTTTAACACATATTTGTGTGTTCTCTAGCTGTATTGTGTTATATTCTCTAGCACAAATATGTCTGTTTAATAAGTGAATCAGCACTCTTAAAATGATATTAAAAGTTCTTAAAACAAGATTTTACATTTCATCTCTAAATTGTACTCTATTTTTACCATCTATTACAAGACTAATTTGAGAAATTAAGGCTAAACTTTCCATACTTCCTTGATTTTGTTTTAATCCACCAACATGGCTAGGGTAAAATTTATTTATACAGAGATAAAAAAATTACTTCTTTTCTCCTCCACTAGTAAGGAAAAAGAAAGGCCCAAAGGGGAAAGGCCCATTTTAGTCTTAAACCTCATGCAATTCATTTTTTTTTTTTTCATTAATGAAAAATATCTTCTTTTTTCTTTATAAAGCCTAGTAAATCAAGGGAAATTTCTCCTGGTTTATTAAACAGAACACCTTCAGACTTGCCATGTTATGTTACAGTATCTTTTTCTTGCCAGTCCACCTAAGGTTAGACATAGGGATTTTGTGCTGGAGGGAAAACGCTGTTTAAGGAGTCACTCTAATCCCAGATCCCATGTGAATTACTCCTTTCCATATTTAAAATTAGTATATGGAGTAGTCAGGCTTCCATGAGCCATATGCCAACCACACTAATGGTTCAGGTAAAAGGAGACCCATGAAACTCAAGACACTAGTCCTGATAACTATCAAACAATAGTCTGGAAGAGTACTACTGAGGCATGGGGTATTTATCTTTCAGTTTTTTATTCCTTTATATGTGAGAAACATATGCCATCATGGCTTTTCCAGACTACTCTGCTCCCATCATCCTAAAGGTGGCTTTTAGCTTCTTCTCTTCTGGTTAGTGCAGTTCCTAAAGCCAGCTGATGAGTTCTCAATTTAGCTGGAAGAGACACTGACCAAAGGGAAACAATTCCTTACAACTTTACATCCTGTAAATATTCTCAGAGCAAGGAGACAGAAAATAAACACATCAAAAGCAAAGGAGAAAATGTGATTGAACTAGTCAATATTGATTCTGAGTGCCCACCATGGGCCCTGGACTATACACACAGGAATTGTAAATGGACAATTATTTTAAAATATTTATGTGTGCATGTACGTGTGTGTGTGTGTGTGTGTAAAATGGAAGTTTAAAATGTAGTCAGTCTTCTCTACTTGCTTATAATCTGTGGAGAGCAAAATTTACCTATATGAAATGGCAAAAGTATAATCAACTCTGATACTCATACTAAGTGTAACACTGTTCAAAAAAGAGGCATAGATTGGGTTATATTGTTATACAGAGTCATCTTTGATTTTCCTATCAGTGACATGTAAAAACAATCTTTGTTGACAGCCTAAGCAATCACTAAGAAATAAGAATCGTACTTATTTATTCAAACTGCCAGAGCTAAGCTCCTTTCAGTAGAGCTAAAGGCATTGCCCAAACTTTGGAGCTGGGTCACTTGGGCTCACATTTTACTTTGTTAGATATGTGGCTTTGGGCAAGTTACTTGACCCTTCTTTGCTCAGTTTCCATATTTGTTAAGTGAGATATTTCTAGACTGTTCCCCATAGGATTACAGTGAGAGTAAATTAAATGCATATCATTTTTACTACAGGGTCTGCTGTTAAGAACTATAAAAGTATTCACTATTATTTCAAGTACAGTATTTGGTGGTATTATGAAGTATTTCTTTTCATTTCTGGTTTCTACACCATATTGTTGAATTTCTCCCAGACATCAATATAATTTGGGAATAACAGACCAGCACAGTACCTTGAAATTGGAAATCCATGATTGGTGAATGAAGGAACCCAATGCAAGGAGGTGATAGCTTGAGTCCAGGAGGCAGTGAAATATTTGATGTGATAACATTGATCTGATTCTTCCATTTCTTTGAGTAAGGAAATGATTATCTTAGGGAGCTCAGAAAGATCTCACAGGCATGGGCCAACAACTTAGGTGAAAATAGTGCAACAATGTTTCAGTGTCTGACTGCTTTCCTTTTTGCTTTTCCTTTCAGTTCAGTTCAGTCGCTCAGTCGTGTCCGACTCTCCGCGACCCCATGAATCACAGCAAGCCAGGCCTCCCTGTCCATCACCAACTCCCAGAGTCCACTCAAACTCATGTCCATAGAGTCGGTGATGCCATCCAACCATCTCATTCTCTGTCGTCCCCTTCTCCGCCTGCCCCCAACCTTTCCCAGCATCAGAGTCTTTTCCAATGAGTCAACTCGTCGCATGAGGTGGCCAAAGTTTATTGCAGTTTCAGCTTTAGTATCAGTCCTTCCAATGAACATCCAGGATCGATCTCCTTTAGAATGGACTGGTTGGATCTCCTTGCAGTACAAGGGACTCTCAAGTTAAATTGGAGTATAATTGCTTTAAAATGTTGTGTTAGTTTTCGCTATATAATGAAGTGAATCATGTATGTGTACATATATCCCCTTCCTCCTGGACCTCTCTACTTGCTTCATCTCACCCATTTGGGTCATCTGAGAGCAGTGAACTGATCTCCCTGTCCTCCACTATCTGGGGGGGTGGGGTGGGTGGCTGCGGGTATCACTGCCTCTTTCTCCCTGAAGGTGTCATGAGGATGAATTTGTTCAATATCCTGAGATTTTCAGTGCAGCATTACCAGCTGCCACTGCTGCTGCTAAGTCGCTTCAGTCGTGTCCAACTCTGTGCGACCCCATAGACGGCAGCCCACCAGGCTCCCCCATCCCTGGGATTCTCCAGGCAAGAACACTGGAGTGGGTTGCAATTTCCTTCTCCAGTGCATGAAAGTGAAAAGTGAAAGTGAAGTCGCTCAGTCCTGTCCGACTCCTAGCAACCCCATGGACTGCAGCCTACTAGGCTCCTCCATCCACGGGATTTTCCAGGAAAGAGTACTGGAGTGGGGTGCCATTGCCTTCTCTGGCAGCATTACCAAGAAGCAGTACAAATCAGACATGATAACCACATTTCCTTAAAACACTCAGCTATTCCTTTCAAGAGTATGTCAAGGCTATGTATTGTCACCCTGCTTATTTAACTTATATGCAGAGTACATCATATGAAATACTGGACTGGATGACGCACAAACTGAAATCAAGATTGTTGAGAGAAACATCAACAACCTCAGATATGCAGATGGTACCACTTTAATGGCAGAAAGTGATGAACTAAAAAGCCTCTTGATAAAGGTGAAACAGGAGAGTGAAAAAGCTGGTTTAAAACTCAACATTTTAAAGATCATGGTATCTGGTCCCATCACTTCATGGCAAATAGATGGGGAAAAAGTGGAAAGAATGATGGATTTCATTTTCCTGGGCTCCAAAATCACTGAATGGTCACTGTAGCCATGAAATTAAAAGACCCTTGCTCCTTGGAAGAAAAGCAATGACACACCTAGACAGCATATTAAAAAGCAGAGACAACACTTTGACAACAAAGGTCTGTCTAGTCAAAGCTATGGTTTTTCCAGTAGTCATATATGGATGTGAGAGTTAGACCATACAGAAGGCTGAGCCAAAGAATTGATGCTTTCGAACTGTGGTGCTGGAGAATACTCTTGTGAATCCCTTGGACAGCAAGATCAAACCAGTCAATCCTAAAGGAAATCAACCCTGGATATTCATTAGAAAGACTGATGTTGAAGGTGAAACTCTGATACTTTGGCTACCTGATGTGAAGAGCTGACTCATTGGAAAAGACCCTGATGCTGGAAAAGATTGAGGGAAGGAGGAGAAGCGGGTGACAGAGGATGAGATAGTTGGATGGCATCATCGACTCAATGGACATGAGTTTGAGCAAAACTCAGGAGGATAGTGAAGGACAGGGAAGCCTGGTGAGTTTCAGTCCACGGGGTTGCAAGAAGTCGGACATGACTTAGGAACTGAACAACAATTAGTTAAATTTTTCTTCACAGGGAAATTTTATACTTCTTTTTCTCCTATAGAAAAGACAAAGTTCATATCTTCATATTCAGCTGAAAGGTTAACCAGTTAGTTAGACTTGGAGTAGAAGATGATAACCTCATGCCATATCATATTGTACATTTCTATACTGCTTCACAACATTTTTTTCAAGTCATTTTAACATAGATTATTTGCATGTGTCTTACAATATCTTCATAAAGTAGAAAAAACAGTAGCCATTTTTTCTTTTGATGAGGAAACTTTTTCATGCCCCAAATGGTATTAATTCCAGTTCACTTGACTCTCATTTTCTTTCTAACCTTCGTGACTTGAATTTCCACAGTTGCTGATAAAACAGTAAAGAATAAGGTTTAAATTGCTTAGAGAAAATGTCTTAACCATTTAGTGATTTATATTTTATTCATCTACTTTTGTAGCAAAATGGAGTGAAAAGAATTTACTCTTTCTCCTGCATTCTTTTGCTCTGCCCCACAAGGTAGAGTCCCAGAGTTCCATCAATGAACACACAACTTGAAACTGCATTATCTGTCCCCCAAAATTACTTTCATTACTTCTTGGATCCTAATAGCTAATAGACAACAGAAGTCTAGTCCCTGCCCCAACCCTACTCCCCAACATCTTCCAGACAAGGAAAATAAATTCCCATAATCAAGGTACAAAGAGGAGCGAGGATCCAGACTTTTTCTAAACTGGTAGAAAATGCTCCTACTCAAATACACTGGGTAATTAATTTGTTCATACATTCAACACAATATTTACTTAGAAGTTATGATGAGCTAAGTTCTAGAATAGGTGCTGGAAAAGTAGATTTTAAAGATAATAAAATAAAGATAAACCTAATTCAAAGAACTTGTGTCCAATGGGAAATCTCAGTTGTAATGCTGTGCTGCTGCTGCTACTGCTGCTAAGTCGCTTCAGTCGTGTCCGACTCTGTGTGACCCCATAGACGGCAGCCCACCAGGCTCTGCCATCCTTGGGATTCTCCAGGCAAGAACACTGGAGTGGGTTGCCATTTCCTTCTCCAATGCAGGAAAATGAAAAATGAAAGTGAAGTCGCTCAGTTGTGTCTGACTCTTAGTGACCCCATGGACTGCAGCCTACCAGGCTCCTCCATCCATGGGATTTTCCAGGCAAGAGTACTGGAGTGGGGTACCATTGCCTAATGCTATATGTTGGCTGCTCGAGATATGCAAGGAAGATGTCCCTTCCCAGGGAGTGACATAACATACAAAGAACACTAAACAGTTGAGAAAGAGGAAACATCTGTTTCCACTGAAATGCAGCCAGGACCACTGTAAGCTGTCCAGGAACAAGGTGGAAAATGGGGTCTAGGAAGAGCTGGTGCTCCCCTTACCCCATCCAAAGAGGTTTCATAGACATGAAGTCAGCTCTAGGACAACTTTGAAGTGAAAGAAGTATGCAACAGACACCTGGAGGTAAATGAATGGGTGGGAAAGGGTCCTAGCCATCTTCTACCTTGGTGTTTGGGGAAGGAGGGCCTGGGGCAAGTCTACACCAACTTGACTACTTCCTTCTGCCCCGCAACTGGTTCCAGATTCATTTATGAGGTTAGGCAGAAATTAGTCACCCTGAGTGATAATAAACAGTATACAAATAAAACACATGAGAGATGAGGTTCTGGTCAAGGGCAGCAGAGAGAGGAAGCAAGATATAAACAGAAAGGAAGAGGGACAGTGTGTCATTTTTGTCTGTTGTTGTTTTTTCTGAGCAGGAATTTCATGACATTTATGAAGCAAGAATGAATTTTAGAAACTAAATATATGTTCTTGTCACACTATTGATAGGATTTTGTCTTTTTTTGCTCCTTCCCTTTTTCTTTCTTTTTTATTTTTTTTATTGTTTATTTTTGAAGCATTCTGACATCCTCTCATAACGTTTAGCAGGGTGTTTTTCACCCAATGAAAAAATTAAATATCTCTTAATCTTACAGTGAAATTCAGTTCTGTTATACTCACTGACAATAAATAAATGAACAAACAAATGGCTTCAGGGGGTATAAAACTATGATTATAATCAGGACACTGTGACCAGACTGTGATCTGGAGTAGACAGATGACAGGATGGAAGAGAGGAGGAAAATGAATGGTAAGGGAATGAGTCTGTAAGTGCTAAAGTTCATGTGAAAGGGAAATTCTTAGTATATCTCAATCACAGAGCGGGAGGTGGGGGCTGCTCACAAGCCTTAGGGAGCAGCCAACTGAGGTCCTGTCCTAGGCTGAGCCCATATCTACACACTGACAAAGGGAAGTTAGTATGAAGGATGTCCAAATGGTATATCGTTCCGAGAAATAATCTTTAATTAGAATATCTGAGGAACAAGGAAAGAATTGGGGATGAAAGCACTCAGTTATCTATGTCAGCTGAATTTTTAATGTAGAGTAATCTTAAGGATAAAGGCAATCAGATATTTTTTAACATGACAAACTACAATTACTGATCAGAGGCCTCTAGTGGAGGATGATTATGCTAAGATGGAGTTTAGAAGTTAAGGATAATAGCCTGGACTTCAGGCAGTGAGCATGTCTAACTTCCCATCCTGAAAACAACCCACAGGGGTTTTAAGGGGGCAAAGGGCTACCCACTCTGTTTGGTCAGACCTTCACCTTGATTGCTGTGCCTCTGCTATTATTATTGTTAATATGTTGAATAACATCCCCAGAATCATCTCCACACCAGAAATGTGATCAAATAACAAGAAAAGAGCCCTGGTCAAGCAGTACTGTTTGCTCCTTGATAAATATTGCAAAGAGAAATCCCGCTATTGCAATATTCTCTTTCCAATCAGTGGGGCTAATCAGCAAGCGATCCTTGGGGAACTGCTTATACTAAAATGAATACCTACATGAAGACAATGTATTATACAGTAATTATCAAGGAGACTAGCCTTGAGGAAACCAGGACTGTCCATTGGTAGGTCAGAACCCACTGGGAAACCTGGCCCTTCATATCCACTCATATGAGCAGTCCTGTCTTCCACCCAGGGAGGAGATGTGGGAAAACCCTGGTCTTCTAGAACATTTCCAAGTTCAATGATGCTTGCTTGTGTGCTGTGTGCTAGGTTACATCAGTAGTGTCCGAATCTTTGTGACCCTGTGGACTGTAGTCTGCCAGGCTCCTCCGTCCATGGGATTCTCCAGGCAAGAACACTGGAGTGGGTTGCCATCTCTAAACGTAATCCAACCAAGAAAGAAAATCTCCATTGACTTCTGGACTCTTTCCAGCCTTTTCTGCTCTCACCAGCCCCCAGGCAACAGTGTAGTCAGCTTCCAGCCCCAGCCACTCTAGTACACAGACCCCTTGCCCTGCCAACTTTAGAACTCTGTGACTTTCATGACCTAGTATGTAAAATGTAAGGAATAGCAGCCAGATAAATCACTAAGTATAGTATTAAACATACCAGGTGATAGTCATTCTGCTTGGGAGTTGAGCAGCATGGACAAACTAAAACCAGTAGATATGCTCTGGAGGGCATTATTCAGTCAGAACAGACTGATGGCTCCAGGCAGCAGCTTACCAAAATTGATAAGAGTTTCAGGAATCCAGGTGGAAAAAATGAAATTATGGGAGGAAGTTAAGGACAGGAACATAGAAAAACCTATGCTTCTATATTCAATGAAGGATTCTTTTTCTTTTCACAAGACGGCAAGTTTCCTGTTTAGCTTTATGGGAATGTTTCAGTATTTTCCTTATACTGAGACGTGTCACTAAACCACATATGGTATGATAGGCATCTATTCTGATTCCGAAGGAGAAACTATCATGGATAACAAGATAGACATTCAGGTGTTCCTTGGATATATCTCACCTAGTGGAATTTTTTAAATGTGTTTGTTCATTTACTTTTGGCTGCACTGGGTCTTCGTTGCTGCGTGTGGGCTTTTCTCTAGTTGCCGTGAGCAGGGGTTACTCTCTAGTTCTGGTGTTCAGGCTCCTCACTGTGGTGGCTTCTCTTGCTGCAGAGCACAGGCTCTAGGCACATGGGCTTCAGTAACTGCACTGCCTGGGCTTTAGACTGCGAGCTCAGTAGTTGTGGCACCCGGGCTTAGTTGCCCCGTGGCTTGTGGAATTTCCCGGACTAGGGATCAAACCTTTATTCCCTCATTGACAGGTGGAGTCTTTACCACTGGACTGCCAAGGAAGTCCCCTCATGGAGTTTTGATTTGTTTTTGTTTGCTTTTTATTTAAGAATAACTTTCAAAGCATCACCCTTCTCAGATACCTGATCCCAAATGCCAAAAAAAAAAAAAAGCTCAGACAGTAGCAAGTTCTCATGGCAGGACAGGTGTTTGCTTTGCTGCACCTATAGGGCAGCCTGAACATGACAACATGGCTTCACTGTTTCTTCACATTCTTTTAGCTACACATGTAAATAACTTGAAAAGAAAACATCATGCCCAGACCAAAAATCTGCCAGCTATTTCCCCTCTGAGCATTTGCTTTTCTGGAAAGGGAAATCATATTATATACTACATGCATGGGGAATGAATTTCCATTGCTTGCCCCCAGACCATGAGATTTATGCGTTAATGTGAAGAGTGAATATTAACTATATATTTTGCAGGTGGAGGTGAATCAGTGAAGTTTTACCATGCATAGGATTTTACCTTGGTAGTAACACCTGGAGCCATGGGGTCAATTTCTCAAACTCTAGGCCAAAGCAAACTTCTAAATGCCATTTCACTTCTACAGGGATTTAGTTCCTTTTTTTCTCTAAATGTAGATGATTGACTGTAGAATGGTTTACTGCTTCAGCCTATGTTGATTTGTATAAAAACACTTAAATCTAAGAATAGACCCAGAGGCAGGGAGAGAATTTAGCAATGATTACTTATTAGACATTCACTCATATTCATGAATATTTGCAAGAAAATATTTATTAAGCATCTGTTACATGTCAGGGAAAATACTATGTGCCAAGGACACAGAAATGAAGTATGCAGATAAACACCCCCCAACAAGCTCAAAGCTAAAAACAGGAACAGAAAATAAATCAGTAGAAATTTAAATGTAGGCTTTAATGGCATGTAATGTAAGTACTGAAAGCAATAATAAAGCAGAGTAAGAAACTATTATTCCTTCAAATATTCTTGCAAATTTTCTTTAGATGCTGTTAGAGAAAGCCCCCTTTGGTCTAGGTGTGTGGAAGTAAACTGAAGAGTCAAATGATCAAATAACGGTTAATAGCATAAAGTATGATTTATATTTCATGTACAGTATGATTTATAGAAGATAGAAAAATATTTAAAAATATAAAAACTTAAGAAACATAGATGAGTAAAGGTGGTCAAAAGGCACAAACTTACAATTATAGGATAGATAAGTTCTAGGACTATAAAGTACAGTATAGTGATTATAGTTAACAATGAAAGTAACGCTCAGTCATGTCTGACTCTTTGCAACCCCATGGACTATAGACTGCCAGACTTCTCTGTCTGTGGAATTCTCTAAGCAAGAATACTGGAGTGGGTAGACATTCCCTTCTCCAGGGGATCTTCCCAACCCATGGATTAAACCCTGGTCTCCTGAATTGCAGGCAGATTCTTTACCATCTGAGCCACTAGGGAAGTCCAATATTTGAAGAAAAATGTAACTATTTAAAGGTTAATAAACTTAATATTGTAATCATTTTGCAACACATATTATATCAAATCATTATGTTGTGTACTTAAAACTAATCACTGTTTTATGCCAAAGATATCTCAATAAAACTGGAAAGGTAGATAAAATATATCTTATTCACAACAATTCTGTGAGGTGGATAGGTTATCTTAATAATTATCATCCTGTCCTCCTTTTACAGATGGTAAAGCTGTTAAGTAATAAGAAATTCACATAGTTTGTGAGAGACAGAGCCAGAATCATGGATAAGGACTTCCTGATCCTAAATACAGTGTGTGTTCAAAGTACAATGTTTATCATCTATAACTGAAGCTAGGTATTGAGCTTTGTGGAAGAGTTCTTTTATTATAATTGGAAACCAAAATAGATCTGTCTATTATAGTCTGCAATGCTTAAGGTCCCTGAGCAGAAGTCCATGATTGTCTCTTCTACCCATGGCTTTTTCCTCCTACAGCTGTTTTCAACCAGAACAAAGCCATAATCCAAGAGGTAAGAGTTTCCAAAGACCTGATTAAGCTGTCCAGTTCTCATGTGGTAAGAATTTGAACTAAGAGATCAATGATTTGTAGATAATAATTCATATAAGTGAGCTGAACTCAAGTGAAAATAGCTACATACACAAGGAGAAAGGAAGGAAATTCAGTGGGAGGGAGGAAATACACGCCAGGGAAGAAAAGAATGGAGTAGACTAACACAGAGAAACACAGACAACTGTATTTTCCCTACTTCGGAAAGTCTAGACCATCTGTTTCCTAAATGACTGTTTCAGATCCTCAAAGCATACACCATTCACGGAAATTATAACATTGGTAGCTAGACTGAAAAGACCAATGATTTTTATCCTAATTAATACCTCTAGGGATAAAATTCTTAACCTGTATGACTGTTGGTGACAAGGATGAGATAGCAGGTGAAGAACTGTCATCACTTGCTTACTAGTAGAAATAAAAAACATAGATCATCTAAAAATTTCTTCTTGGCTCTCTTTTTCAACTTTTCAACCTGCTATAAAGAGCTATATGTCAGAACTGGAAGAGAAATAACAGCTCATCAAATCCAAGTAGGTCAAGCTAATTTTATTTCATTTAGCTGCATAATATCCCTGGAAGGTTGGGAAAGGCAGAGAAGATGGAGGGAAAAGCTATGGAACCAAGAGGGTTCACCCAGGCCCCAGGGCTTATGCACAGCAAGGAACTCCTGGCTTTGAGTCCTTTGTCATTTTCAGCAACAATTACATGACAGTTCATACTTTATTCTCTTAGAATTCTTCCCAGAGACTATTTGCCAAGATCAGAAAGATCAACAGCGCTTAATATTTTCCACTTCAGAATAGCCACAGGCCATTGGAACAACACAACAGAAAGAGCCTAAATGAATGCAAATGAAACAAAAAGTAGGGACTAGTTAAAGAAAGCGATTGTAGGGTTTAGTCGTTTATACCTAGAATGTGTTCCAGAAACTTCTAAGCTTGCTTCCTGGTCCTATCCCTGTTTATTGGAATGAATTGCCCAAGTCATTGCTTCCCCAAGTCCAATTTTCATTTGCCAGATAGAAATAACAGCACTGATAATCAGGATGCTTTGAAAAACACGAATGAAATAAAAAGAGCACCGAAGACAAGAATAATTATAAAACCATGGATTGAGAGAGACAAAAAATAGGCCTTGACAGGTAATCTAGCTTTGAAATACAGAATAAGGTGTACTACACTTCTCTCCTTTGGCAGTTGTTAGAGACTTGCATTCATATATCTGTATTTATATCTCCAGAAAACTTTGCCAAACAGTTGGAAAAAAGAGAGAATGGAGAATTCATGAATCTGCTTTTACTGCTCCCCTCCACTCTGGGGCTCTTTGCTGAATCCAAGAGGAGAGGTTGATTGGGAGAACAGAGGTAGCCATGAACTAGGGTAAAATTTATCTCTGGAAACTTTCCATTCATTCCCGTCCTTCCCACCATCCCCATCTCACTGTTCAGCTATCCTCCCCACTGTCTTTTACCAGATTTTTTAAGTGGTCACTGGAAAAGACCCTGATGCTGGGAAGGATTTGGGGTGGGAGGAGAAGAGGATGACAGAGAATGAGATGGCTGGATGGCATCACCGACTCGATGGACGTGAGTTTGAGTGTACTCCGGGAGTTGGTGATGGACAGGGAGGCCTGGTGTGCTGTGATTCATGGGGTCGCGGAGAGTCGGATACGACTGAGAGCCTGAACTGAACTGAACTGAACTGACTGATGCTGTCACTGCCTTAAATGATAAGCATGTCCTCCCCTAAGGAACAAGCTCCATTCCCCTCCAGGCTTACCAAAGAAATAGCTATCATATAAACTTCGTGTGATCCTCCAAACATTTGTGGAGCTCTGTCTTTTACTAGATATTCAGTTCAGTTCAGTTCAGTTCAGTCGCTCAGTCGTGTCCGACTCTCTGCAACCCCATGAATCACAGCACGCCAGGCCTCCCTGTCCATCACCAACTCCCGGAGTACACTCAAACTCATGTCCACAGAGTCGGTGATGCCATCCAGCCATCTCATTCTCCGTCGTCCCCTTCTCCTCCCGCCCCCAACCTTTCCCAGCATCAGAGTCTTTTCCAGTGAGTCAACTCGTCGCATGAGGTGGCCAAAGTATTGGAGTTTCAGCTTTAGCATCAGTCCCTCCAATGAACATCCAGGATTGATCTCCTTTAGAATGGACTGGTTGGATCTCCTTGCAGTATAAGGGACTCTCAAGAGTCTTTACTAGATATTAGCTTCGGCTTATACTCTTCTCATACCATGGACATTCTTAACCAGATGAAATACAGCTAGGTTCTGAAAGATGACAGTGCTAGAAATGTCAGCTACTCAGCAGGCCAATAAACCTAGGTACTTACAACCCCCAGAAACAGAGGGCAGTGATCCATGTGGAACAAGGCTGATACTTATGTAGCTGAGCAGAGGCAGGATCTGACAATGGCCTTGGTGTTCCTATTCTCTGGCCCATGGCTGAGCCAGAGCTTTCATCAATGGACACATGAGCATAAGGGAAGCTCAAACCTGGGCAACCACCATGAAGTCAGAGATCAAGAGTGACCAAAAAATATTGACCTGGCTTTGAAAAAGAGAAAATCTGTGGGGGTGTAGGAAAGCTTGTTCTCTCCATTCCCAAAAGACAAACAGTTCTTTTCATAAAAAGTAGAGTGAAGTCTAAGTCACACATGTGACCTCAGACTGAAGAACAGCTAAGTATTTACAGATTTCTCCACTGATATTCAAAAAGATGCCCCATTTTTCTCCATCATCCAATTCAAGTGGCATGTCTTCAACTCTCACAGTACTTGCTATGAATAAACCAGACTGGCTTTGTTACCGTCTAAAATTCTATAACAAGTATGTTTCAGCCTTGGCCGGCATTCTAAGGAGAACAGCAGGAACCTTATCACTGCAAAGTCCAAGGAAATCAGAACATGAACCCACAGTTGATATACTTTCTCTTGACATATACAATTTTGCTGAAACTGCTGACTTGAAATTTGAAATGCAAGGATGTTTTATATGAAAATTCTACAAGGACTTATGCTTCAGGCAAGTTTTTTGGTATTATATCCCTATTGCTGTAACACCTTGTCACCTACTGGTTCTGAATTCACTCTGTTCTTACAACTAAGTACACTTTCAAAAAGGTGCCAACTCTAATTCCAAACATGAACCTCTTTTTTCTTTATCATTTAAACTTTGTCATTTGCCCCATATGAAAGATGCTTCATTTAGCACCGTCACTAGCAGTATACCCATCCCTGTGTTTCTAACATTGGCTGAGATCTCTCTCTGTCTCAGTCCATGAGCAAACATATTATGGACCATATGTTTCCTAGGAAGATACGTGAGATGGAAATTGGCAGATTGAGATTGCACTTGAGAATGTCTAGTGAAATTACTTTGGATCCTTGATGTATGGGAAGGCGGTTTGGATGGCTGACCAGACCAGATACTGTGCATGCTCGTGCCAGGGGAGCCAGAACAACACACTGACCCATTCCAAACCACTGGGGGGAAGCTGCTTAACTAGGGAAGTCTCTAGTTCGAGGGTTGGGTGATTTAAATGCTCAGTGAGAAAAGTTATTGGTCAGTTGATAGGTCAGCCATGGTCTGAAGACTTTTTCTCTTAACATAACAATTTGTCTTCAAACTTTTTAAAACCTCCAGTAGACTCTCTGCTAGCCAAATATTTAGTGGTTTTGTGAAGTTTTTTTGTATTCCTGTCAAATACAGTTCTTTAGAAACCCATTTAAAATGTTGTTTCTTTTCCATATGGCATTCTGAAAGGGAACAAGGAGTTGCGAATTTAAGATTGTGACAAAAAAGAATGCTCTTTGTAACTATTTCCTTACTTGCTAAGTTTCTTAAATGAGTTTGATTTATATTATGCCAAAAGTGAGTACCATGTTGATCATTCAGTTCAGTTCAGTTCAGTTCAGTCGCTCAGTCGTGTCCGACTCTCCGCGACCCCATGAAGCACAGCACGCCAGGCCTCCCTGTCCATCACCAACCCCCGGAGTACACGATCATTAGGACTGTGATTTTTCAAAGGCCCTATAGGCCCTTGGAGCAAAGAGTCAGACACAACTGAGCGACTGAACTGACTAACTGACTGGCTGATAGACCCTTGGCAATTAGAATAACTGTACATATGGTATGTTGCAGGGTTTCAGTGTTTAACTTTACTATGATTTGAAGTTTGATTGACTGATTCCACAAATGAATTTTGAAGAAGGATAAATCATCTAAGTTTCCTCTCAACACTTTCAAATCATCTTTAGTGAAGCTTTAAGGTCTAGGACCCCAAGCACTGTTTGCAAAGTTGTTCTTAGTCGATCTCATTGCCTTGCTCTGTATGCTGGGACACCACATTTTCTTAGATTTTAAAACTGCAGGGGTTGTAACTTTGACCATTTTCAATGTAACTCTATAAGACAAGCCAAATAATTTACTCTTCTGAGAAGATTTAGGGTCCTTTCCAAACCAGGGCTCTCTTCAGGGTGGCTCTCCATCCATAGATTGTAGTACTTTATATCTTAGAATCCCCACCCTGCTCCCAGCTCTGGCTATAGCCAGAGAATGTGTGCCCAACCCAAAGGTGGCCATTCACAGACTGGGTGAGGTCCAAGAAGGGGTTGAGCTGAAGAGCTCTACTCAACAAAATGTTGCAATGACTGACCCCTAACCCCATCATACCTGTCACTTGAAATCAGATTGAGGGATGTACAAAGTTGGAATCAGTTGTGGGAAAAGAATTTAGGAGAAAAATAAGATAGATGGTACAACTAAAGGGTAAAAGCTGAAGGCGGTAAGAAATAAGTAAAGAGCAAGGCATAGTGGAAGCTGACCTTGAACATGACAGAATACCACTGGGGTTGTCAGGCATTACCACAGCTGTGGATTATTAAAGATATTGCTGCATTTTAATTGGTTCCCCAGTGTTCTATCTGTTTGGCTGTGGAGTTGCTGAGATTGGTTTCTGGTTCTATAGCACATCTCTGTTAATAGAGATAAAACAACTGGGATTTTTCCAGTTTCTGACAAATGATACTTGACATATTGTGCCCAGAGTGAATACCATGTTTATCATTCGGACTGTGATTTTTTAAAAGCCCTATAGACCTTGGCAACTAGAATAACTATGCATAACGTATGTTGCAGGTTTTTGGTTTTTATTTTTGCTATGTTTTGAAGTTTTACTGATTCCACAAATGAATTTCTTCATTAAGTAAGTGATTTATTTTCTATGAAATGAAGCACCTATTTTGTAGATGTTTTGACAGGTTCTATGAGAACTACAAAGATGAAAATCCACAATTGCTATACTCAGTGGGATCATTGGTTTAAAGAACTAGTAGCATAGGGTATCGACAGAGGCAGAGAAGGGTTAAAAGTGGACATTCTGGACCAGACTATTGGCTTGCAACTAGCAGTGTGCCCCTATACAAGTTACTGAAGCTCTTTGTGCCTAGATGTCCTTATCTATAAAATGGGCAACACTGTAAAACTGTAAGTGAAAGTGTTAGTCACTCAGTCGTGTCCGACCCTTTGCCACACCATGGCCTGTAGCCTGCTAGGCTCTTCTGTCCATGAGGATTCTCCAGGCAAGAGTACTGGAGTGGGTAGCCATTCCCTTCTCCAGGGGATCTTCCCAACCCAGGGGTCAAACCCAGGTCTCCTACATTGCAGGCAGGCTCTTTACCATCTGAGCCACCAAGGAAGCCCTGTAAAACTGTTAAACCTACCTCACAGTATACTTGTTAGGATTATGTGAGGTAAGATCTAAAAAGAGTCCAGAATAACTAAGGTTGTCCATGCCCTTCCCAGGTAGCTGAGGTCCTTGGGGAAAAGGAAGGATTTGTGTTGATTAGAAGCATCTCTCTATAAACTTATTCCTCGTGGGAAGATGGCCCATTTGCCAAACCAGTCAATGCAGATTCCAAGTTAAGTGTCCACAGAATGATACCCACTCAGTGCCATTGATCCTTGGCACAGAACATCCCTCTTCTCATTGATCACTGACTTGCCATGGAAGGAATTTGGCTCCCCAGTCTCCCTGCCCTTTCCTTGCTCCTACCTTTGCCAGACATCTGCGGCACATGCAGCTCGTGAGTCTGCTTCACCTTTCCCTGCATGATCTAGTTCTCTTCCCCTCCTCCCTCTTTGTACTCTCTTACAGGAAAGAACCAGAGGCAATTTTCTTTACAACATATGTAACCACACAAAACGTACATTTCCCTCTTGGCTCTGGAGTGTTCTGAGTCGATCAAGACCATCTGTGCTTGCGTATCCAATATCCCCCAGTCTACCCCACCCCCTAAATCTAATCCTTTCTGTGTAATTTAGCAGGATCTTTGTGCTACAAAGCCCTTAATAATTTTTAAACAAAATTACCTTAATACATAGCAATTGCTAAATGCAATACGGAAATATTTATTTTTCTTGCCAGCCGTAGATTCCAGAGTCTGTAAGCTGCCTTGCATAACTTGCAGAACTCTGTGTGATGCAAACCATATAAGACACATTTCTTAAAAGCTATTCCTTTGGGGAGTCTAGCAGCACATCATATCCAATTCTACAAGAAGTGAACTCTACAAATTATCAGCAAGTTAATTGCTCAGGGCAAGAACCCAAGCCAGCCTTATAATGTTTAATTTCCCCTTGACCCTTCTTTGGCTGACATCTGAGAGGCAATACTGAGTCTTTCCTGTGGCACCTGATCTCTAATTGTTGACTTTTGCTTATCATCACTGCAAAACACTCAGACAGAAATTCTACTGACAGACAGGAAACCAACTGGAAAGTCATACCACCAGAGCATCCTGGAATATGTAAGATGGTCACATAACTGTAGTCATGGAGAAGCACGGAAGATAAAAAAATTATTTTTGTAATCCTATACTTACAAAATCATTTAAGTGTTAATGGATTTTCCCATGGATTTGAAAATATATAGTCATTCTTTCTGGAATTTTTGAAACCCCATGAGCTTGCCATTTGCTCCACTGAATCTAAAATTTTTTGAGTCCTGCTGAGTCATTCAGCAAAGCTGCCTGAACTCTTTGTTGTATGCAGTACACTTGGATGACTCTGTGGTGACTATAACAACAAGTAAGATACACATTTTAGTCCCCAAGAAACTTACCATCTAGGAAAAGAAATAAAACAATTAAACAGGTGGTAGACAGATTAATAGCTTAAAATTGTCTACTCCCTAATCTCTGGAACCTGTGAATATGTTACCCTACATGGGATGAGGGACTTTGCTAGATGTGACAAAAGTTGCAGATATTGTGATGGGGAAGATAATGTTGGATTATTTGGGTGGCTTCAGCATAACCACATAATTCTTTAAAATCAAAGAGAAAGTGAAGTGAAAGTGCTAGTTGCTCAGTTGTGTCTGACTCTTTGCAACCCCATGGATTCTAGGCTACCAGGCTCCTCTGTTCATGGAATTCTCCAGGGAAAGATACTTGAGTGGGTTGCTATTCCCTTCTCCAGGGGATCTTTCTGACCCAGGGATCAAACCCAGGTCTCCTGCATTGCAGGCAGATTCTTCACTGTCTGAGCCACCAGGGAAGCCAACAGTCAAAGAGAAGAAGACACACCTGATCAGAGAGATACAGTATTGCTGGTTTGGGGGCCTTGAGCCAAGGAATGTGGGCAGTCTCTAGAAGCTGGATGAGGCAGGGAAATGAATTCTCCCCTAGAACCTCCAGAACAGAATAGAGTCCTTCTTACACTTTGATCTTAGCCAAGTGAGAACCATGGCAGGTTTATGACCACCAGACTTATAAGCTAAAAAAGTGTAAGTCACTGGATTTGTAGTAATTTATTCTAGTAGCCGACTCAATGGACATGAGTTTGAGTGAATTCCAGGAGTTGGTGATGGACAGGGAGGCCTGGCATGCTGTGATTCATGGGGTTGCAAAGAGTCGGACACGACTGAGAGACTGAACTGAACTGAACTGATTCTAGTAGCAATAGAAAACTAATATAATACATACTTTTAATACAAGTCAGAGAGTGTCAATTGCTATAGAAGAGGTACAAAGTGATCTTCCATGAAGATCAGCATGATGAAATTGACTCTATTTTTCACCCTTGCTGTTCTTGACTCTAGATTTGTATTCCTTTTGGATTTGCAAAAATAATAGCAACATCAAAGTAGTATCACAATACTCTCTCCATTTTCCTGGGGGCTCTACAGCACAAAGGTAAGGTGCCCATGCACATGGTATAAGCGAATTGTACAAGATGAGAAGCTGGCAAAGTGGCTAACCCTGAATTTAACAGTCCACACCCAAGAGGCATTTTCCAAAGCTGTGACTAATGTAGCTAAAAGTAAGTTTCTGGGATCACAAAGATACATTCATGATAGCATCTTAGTGATGACAAACATTATTCTAAAACTTCATTTTTCTTTTAAAAATTATTTTTATAGCATTCCTGGAGTCTGATACCCACTTTTAGCAAGATAAAAAAAAAAACTAGAACTAAATATTAACTCCTTTCCTGTAGTCTGCATGGTGAGTCAAGAATGAAGCTGGAGTTGCTAAAATGCCCCTGGAGGAAATGGAAAAGATAAACAAAATGAAAAAGGTTTAAAACAAAAAAAGAATCTGAGTGAGACTTATTAGGAATAATACCTTACATTTTTTCACACCTATTTATATGTGGTCACACTTAATACTTATAGGGGCTTCCCTGGTGGCTCAGAGGTTAAAGTTTCTGCCTCCAATGCAGGAGACCCGGGTTCGATCCCTGGGTCGGGAAGATCCCCTGGAGAAGGAAATGGTAACCCACTCCAGTATTCTTGCCTGGAGAATCCCATGGACCGAGAAGCCTGGTAGGCTACAGTCCACGGGGTCGCAAAGAGTCAGACACGACTGAGCGACTTTACTTATTTACTTACTTACTTAATACTTATAATAATGTTGTGAAGGTCTTATTATCCTTGCTTTATCAAGGAGGAAGCCAAAGTCTTAGAGGTCCAATGACTTGTTACTAAGTAACAGTGCCCAGACTTAAACCAAGCAGTAATTAGAAAACTCTACCTCTTTTTCCCTAACACCATCCAAGGCCTGTAGGCCCCTGGAGGGCAGGGACTGTGGATGTCAACAGCACTTAATAGAATGCCTGTACTCAGCAATGACTGTGAAATGAAGGCAAATACAGTCTTCCCTCTGTGCTTCATCACCGGGCAACTCTCAACTAGAATACAAGACAGCACATATTCTCAAAACCTCCTCAAGTGATTCTAGAAAGAGGTTTTAAATCTTTGGGACAGATTCAAATCACCTGTGGAGCTTTTGAAAATTCAAATATCTTGGTACCTCATCTTGCTATTGCAGGGCATAAATAAGATCCTCTTCGGAACAAACACAGGTTTCAGGACACCACAAAACAGAAACCAAATGGTCTGCTCTTTCTTCTTTTTTCCAATTAAACAAGATATTACATAATAAGCAAATGATACCCCCTAAACTTTCTTGTTTCCTGACATGAGTCAGTACAGTTCTGTACTGTAAGCAGAACTGGTTTTCCTAGTAATAAAGTATCCCCAAAGGAGTTCTTCACATAACTGGCAATCCAACTGTTGGTAGAGAGAAAATAACAGGCAATCAAACAACTGTTCCTCTGTCGAAGGGGTCTGTGTGCTTGCACGTATAGCCAGAAATGGAAGATTCATGAGAATACTGTACCATAACTTTCTTACCTCTTTCCTGACTCTAAGAGCTTTGTTTTTTTATTATCTAATAGAAACCTAATACAATGAGCATTCATATCTAAATAGAGCTGGAGTTTGAATGGGAACTCTGTAAATGTTACGTGTTCTCCCTTACTATAACACAGAAACAGAAGTGGCACAGAAATCTGGGTGAGTTAAGGACAATGATCATAGTTTATTAAATCAATATGTTTTATTAAAAGGCAAAATGGTTACCGGATGGTGTGAAGGATTCTCTAAGTCCACCTCAGGGGGCATGAGCCAGACACCCAGATTTTTAAAAGAGGTCCAGAAGTTATTTGGGTGCACACTAGAGTTGATGACCAGTGTTCTGTAATCAAAATCCCTCTGTAGGCTGAACTGTGGCTAACCTTTTATTGATCTACCATAGAATGGGTATGAGGCTTGAATCCACAACACCTTTCACTGGCTTAGTGAAGCCATTCTTCTCAGTCCTCTTAAATCAAACAGAAGGGACTAAGTGAAATCTAGAAAGTGTAACACTATATAAACAAAACAAAACAAAATAACTTTTAAATTTTTAGCTAAAAAGAATTGGAGTAAAGGGAAATTATTTTAAACAATCTGATGATAGAATTTTCTCAAAAGGAGAAAAACAAATGTTCAACAAGCCCTTTTGCAAGACAGTCCTAACAATGAGGTCAGTCAAGCAAAGTGGCATTTTTCCCTGGAACTCATTGAGGTATTCAGGTCATAATGGGCTATGGCATCTGGGAAAATTTAGGGGAAGAAACCTGGCTCTTGGGAGAGAAGGGAAACTATCTCAATGCCCCAGAAGCTCTCTTTCAAACTCCAGATTTGCAGTGGGGCATTTAGGGTTAGCATTTCCAGGAAAGAAGAAAATATACTGAAGCCACAGGTTTCAAACAAGGGGGAAGATCAAGGAGATGGTTTAAAAAAAGAAAAGAAAATTCTGGAAGAAAGTCATAGATAGTTGAATGGTCAAATAATCTAACTGAATCATAGGAAAGAATGATGCCGTATCTAAATGTTAGGTTGGGGATGAGTGTCTTGAGCTCATGATGTGATTACCCATTTGTTGAACACAGGTGCACTGAAAGGATGCCACTCTCATTAAACAGTTTCATTTATCAAGTTTAACATGGTAATTCTTTGTCATATACTCTCCTGGGACTCTGCCTTGCCTGCTTTTTATATTGTTTTCTTGAAAAGACTGAGGATGGTTTCAGTTCAGTTCAGTTGCTCAGTCATGTCCGACTCTCCACAACCCCATGAATCACAGCACGCCAGGCCTCCCTGTCCATCACCAACTCCCAGAGTTCACTCAGACTCATATCCATCGAGTTGGTGATGCCATCCAGCCATCTCATTCTCTGTCGTCCCCGTCTCCTCCCGCCCCCAACCTTTCCTAGCATCAGAGTCTTTTCCAGTGAGTCAACTTGTCGCATGAGGTGGCCAAAGTATTGCAGTTTCAAGGATGGTTTAGGGTGACTAATAGCATAATCCACCACTTGATCATGTATTTCAGGAGTACCCACTGTGTGCCTGGCACTCTGCCAAGGAATAGAAGAACAACAAAGAAGTAAAGAAGTAAAGCATGATGTCTATTCACATGAAACAAAATCGAACTGTAGAAATAGAATTTCAGCACATGCAGATATTAAGGAATAATTGTTTACCTGACGCCAGTTGGAAGTACAATGTGATATCTGGATAGGAGGAAGCAATGTGGGCTGGGGTATTTGGGAGAAGACCTATACCTTAATCTGTACCTTGATGAATGAAATGGAGGCGGGAGGCATTAAATAAGAGGGCGTGAAAAGAGCTAGAGGCAGTGAAAAGCTCAGAGGGTACAAGGAAAGGATTATATCTGTCTGGGCATTGAGCTTGAAATATATATGTTTGAGATTTGGGGTGTGAGTCATGGAAAAAGATTGTGGTACAGCAGAATGAGCCCAGGTTTTTGTTTTTTAGTTGTTGTTTTTATTTTTTTTAAATTTATTTATTTATTTTTTTTATTGGAGGATAATTATTTTACAATATTATATTGGTTGGTTTTGCCATACATTGACATGAGTCCGCCCTGGGTGTACATGAGTTCCCCTTCCTGAGCCCCCCTCCCACCTCCCTCCTCCCTTTATCCTCCCTCTGGGTCAGGGTTTTGAGACTGAATTCTGATTTTGCCACTATAACCTAGTTCACTTCAGTACAGTCACTCAGGCCGACTCTTTGCATGGACTGCAGCGAGCCAGACTTCCGTGTCCATCACTAACTCCTGGAGCCCATTCAGACTCATGTCCATCGAGTTAGTGATGCCATACAACCATCTCATCTTCTGTTGTCCTTTTCTCCTGCCTTCAATCTTTCCCAGCATCAAGATCTTTTCTAATGAATCAACCCTTTGCATCAGGTGGCCAAATAATTGGCGCTGCAGCATCAGTCCTTCCAATGAATATTCAGGACTGATTTCCTTTATGATGAACTGGTTGGATCTCTTTGCAGTCCAAGGGACTCTCAAGAGTCTTCTCCAACACCACAGTTCAAAAACATCAATTCTGCAGCGCTCAGCTTTCTTTATAGTCCAACTCTCACATCCATACATGACTACTGGAAAAACCATAGCTTTGACTAGATTGACCTTTGTCAGCAAAGTAATATCTCTTCCTTTAAAGATGCTGTCTAGGTTTGTCATAAGGTTTCTTCCAAGGAGTCTCTTTAATTTCACGGCTGCAGTAACTATCTGTGGTGATTTTGTAGCCCAAGAAAATAAAGTCTGTCACTGTTTACATTGTTTCCCCATCAATTTGTTATGAAGTGATGGGACCAGATGGCTTGATCTTTGTTTTTTGAATTTCACCAGCTTTTTTCTCTTTCCACTTTCACTTTCATCAAGGGACTCTTTAGTTCTTCTTCACTTTCTGCCATAAGGGTGGTGTCATCTGCATATCTAAAGTTACTGATTTTCTCCCAGAAATCTTGATTCCAGCTTGTGCTTCACACAGTCTGGCCTTTCACGTAATGTACTCTGCATGTAAGTTAAAAAGCAAAGGTGACAATATACAGTCTTGATGTACTCCTTTCCCAATTTTGAACCAGTCTGTTGTTCCATGTTTGGTTCTAAGTGTTGCTTCTTGACCTACACACAGGTTTCTCAAGAGACAGGTAAGATGGTCTGGTATTTCCATCTCTTTAAGAATTTTTCCCAGTTTGTTGTGATCCACACAGTCAAAGGCTTTAATATAGTCAGTGAAGCAGGTGTTTTTCTGGAACTCACTTGCTTTTTCAATGGTCCAACGGGTGTTGGCAATTTGATCTCTGGTTCCTCTGCCTTTTCTAAATCCAGCTTGAGTATCTGTAAATTCTCAGTTCGTGTACTGTTGAAACCTAACTTGGAGAATTTTGATCATTACTTTGCTAGTGTGTGAGATGAGTGCAATTGTGTGGTAGTTTGAACATTCTTTGGCATTGCCTTTCTTTGGAATTGGAATGAAAACTGACCTTTTCCAGTCCTGTGGTCATTATAACCTAAACTTCCTTCTAACATGTGCTGAAAAAACAGAAATTTTAGTTGTACTTATTTGAAAATGTCCCTGACTTGTCTCTCCTTGAATATTCCTCCTTAGCCTCTGTGCTTCTCCAAACCACTTCTACCTCTGCCTAGGACCATTTTTCCATCTCCCTAATAAAAAAGACTGAGAACCAAAGAATTGATGCTTTCGAACTATGGTGCTGGAGAAAACTCTTGAGAATACCTTAGACAGCAAGGAGGTCAAATCAGTCAATCCTAAAGGAAATCAACTCTGAATATTCACTGGAAGAACTGATGCTGAACCTGAAGCTCCACTACTTTAGCCAGCTGATGGGAAGAGCAAGCTCACTGGAAAAGACCCTGATGCTGGGAAAGATTGAGGGCAAGCGGAGAAGGTGGTGACAGAGGATGAGATAGTTGGATGGCATCACCAACTCAATGGACATGAGTTTGAACAAACTCTGGGAGATAACGGAGGTCAGGGTAGCCTGGTGTGCTGCAGTCCATGGGGTCACAAAGAGTTGGACATGACTGAGTGACTGAACATCAACAATAAATGCAGGTCATCATCCAGAACTGTGGGACACACTCCCCTGGAGACGATGCTGCTACTTGTCACCTGGAAACATTCACACTGAGACGCAGTACTGCCCTGACCCTTTCTTTGTACCACAGTGCCTGCAGACAAGGCTTACAAGCACAACAGGCTTAAGGTGGTGGTCCTCAGACTGGGCAGAACCTTAGAATGACCTGGGGAGCTTCCAAGACACTGATGTTCAGACCTCTGAATCTGAACCTCTACAAGGTGATACCCAAACATTAGCATCTTTTAAAGCTTCCAAGTGATTCCAATGTGCATCCAGGGGTGAGAACTACAATTCTAAAGCAATCACCTGGAAGATTCTGTTGGACAGAGTGATTTTCACACTTCAGGTTCCACAAAGTGATCTGGAGGGAAAGAGACTTGCTATTAGACCTTCTGCAATCCAACTCAGGTGGGGCATGGACCCTTCAAGCAACTTCTCTGTAGACTCTGTCCATCAGCATGGATTTCAGACAGGGCTGTTCCCTCCTTTGATTGGCCAATGAGCAACTG
Organism: Moschus berezovskii; assembly: GCF_049115385.1. NCBI lineage: Eukaryota > Metazoa > Chordata > Mammalia > Artiodactyla > Moschidae > Moschus > Moschus berezovskii. The sequence continues at coordinate 64,153,456 of NC_142460.1, forward strand.
TTGAGCCATGTTAACGTGGCTCCCCCAGATAAATTATTATGAGATTGTCAGCCTAAACCCATGAAAGGAGTAGGAATATATTCACAAATGACTCAAAAACTTCTTACAAGTGAATCAACATTTTACACAATTATGAGAAGATGTCTTTGTTTATTTCTTTCCTTCCTTATATCTCTCTTGACCCATGCTATTTTCAATTTGTGGCCACTTTAGGCCCATTCAAAAGTAAGAAAAAAACTCAATGTTGTGCTATATCCATTTAATGGCACTTTTTTTTAGCCATCCAGAGAGCATCTAAGTGTGAGAATTATACCTCAAAAGAATTATATGTTCAAACATTTTGTTTGTTTCTTTGTGACGGTTGAGAAAGTATGATTAAATTCATCTAGATAATATCTGAATAAACTTTGGATGAGTCCCTTAGTCTTTCTGAGCCTGTCTTCTCATCTAGAAAGAGATAATATTAGCATCAAATCACAGGATTGTGATTTTTTTTTATTTAATTGGAGGATAATTGCTTTGCAATGTTGTATTGCTTTCTGCCATACATCAACATGAATCAGCCATAGGTATACATATGTCTCCTCCCTCTTGAACTTTCCTCCCACCCCATCCCACCCCTCTAGGTTGTCACAGAACATCAGGTTGAGCTCCCTGCATCACACAACAAATTCCCACTGGTTATGTATTTTATATGTGGGAATGTATACATTTCACTGCTACTTTTTCAATTTGTCCCACCTTCTCCTTCCCCCACTGTGTCCACAAGTCTGTTCTCTATGCCTGCATCTCTATTGCTACCATACAAATAGTAAACCTCACTTTTTAAATGCCACATACGACGCACTCTATGCTTTTATAGTATTTCGTCTCCATTAGTTCATGAAAGATATGAGCCATCTCATTTCTTACTTTAATTTTTAAATTCCCACTTATCATAATTTCCCACTTCTATCACTCTTGCCCTTCGACAGTCTCCCATCTTAAAGTGTTTGAGTTAATTCTAACTGCCTTCTTAGAATAGCTATTTTGATGTGTGTGTGTATGTGTGTGTGTGTGCACGTGCGTGTGCACACGGACACGTGCACATGCATGAGCATGTGACCTGGGGCTGGGGATGGGGATTGCATGGTATGGTGAATATCTTACGCTTCCAACTTTACCCACTCAATATCAACTTTAAAAAATCTACTCATGGGAGCACGGGAAGATGGCGGAGGAATAGGATGGGACGACCACTTTCTCCCCCAACAAAATCAACAAAAGAACATTTGAATGCTGAGTAAATCCCACAAAAAAACTTCTGAATACCGGCAGAGGACATCAGGCACTCAGAAAAGCAGCCCATAGTCGACGAAAGGAGGTAGGAAATAGAGAAAAAGATAAAAAGAGAGACAAAAGAGGGAGGGATGGAGCTCCGTCCCAGGAAGGGAGGCTTAAAAAAAAAAAAGAGAGAGAAGTTTCCAAACACCTGGAAACACTGGCGAGTGGAATCTCAGAGGGCCACATAACTGGGAGACAATAGACATAAATAATTAAAACTCACAGACTAAGTGCCCAGAGGAAACTCTCAACAGAGAAGCGGCACAGACGCCCACGCCCCTCACTAGCAGGTGGGGGCTGGGCAGGGAGGCACCAGCGGCGGCACTTAGAGGGAGAACTGGCAGCGGTGCTTAGAGAGAGAACCAGGCTTGAACGCCCCAGGGCAAACTGAGGGCTCGAACTTAAGATACAAAAAGGTGAAAAGGCTAGGAAAAGCCTGTGAAAAGCCCCAACCCAGGACTCTGCCAGCCCCACCCACAGAACAGGGCGCTGAGCAGAGCGAGCCTGCAGCGGGTGGTCCATCCCCCAGCCCCCGCCGACGCAGGCAGGGAGGGCAGCCAACGCTGGGGCGGGGGCAGCCGCGGCCCCAGAGAGGCTTCCTGTGCCAAGCTGAAGGCAGGCTTCCTTGCTGGCCAGGACTTCTTGGGTTCGAGCCGGTCGATATCCACCTGAGAAAGTGCACCGGTTGTACTCCCAGAAAACCGAGTGGCAGGGACCGGGAAGGTGATAAGTCACAGCAACCGCTCTTGCCAAACGCCTGGTCACCTGAGCTGCTAGGACCAGGGAGGGCACAAAACACAGGCCCAGCCAAGTCTGCACCTTTGTCGAGTACCCGAGGATCTGAACCTGAGCCGCTCAGACCTGGGAAGTACATGCAACACAGCGCCAGCCACGGACAGCCCACAGCAGAGCAAACTAAAGCCTAAGCAGCATAAACAGGGAAAGCACACATGCCTCAAGCGGGAGCATTCCCAGTGTAGCCGAGACACTGCGAGCACTCCCCACAGAAGCCAGGGATATTTGTTAGCTGTTCCTCCCTCCCCATAGCAGGACTGAATAGGTGAGCCGGGGGAAAAAAAAAACTGTCCACCACCGCATCCTGGTGTCAGGACAGGAATTAGACACTGAAGAGACCAGAAAACAGAAGAGCTTTTTCAACAGAAGGAACTGTCTTGGAAGTAACAGAGGGAGAAGCCTTGAGCCTCCTGCAAGAATAAGACTGAAAACCAGAGGCAGAGGCTTAAGGCCAAATCCTGAGAACACCAGAGATCTCCTGTTCCAGAGAATATTAATTGATAGGTACTCATCAAATGCCTCCATACATACACTGAAACCAGGCACCACCCAAGGGTCAACGAGTTTCAGTGAAAGACATACTACGCAAACTATCCAGCAACACAGGAGGATAGTACTGAGCTTCAATATACAGGCTGCCCAAAGTCACTCCATACCCACTGACATCTCAAACTCATTACTGGACACTTCATTGCACTCCAGAGAGAAGAAATCCAGCTCCACCCTCCAGAACATCGACACAAGCTTCCCTAACCAGGGAACCTTGACAAGTCACCCATCCAACCCCACACACAACAGGGTAACTACATAATAAAGAGAACTCCACAAACTGCCAGAAGACGGAAAGGCCACCCCGAACACAGCAATATAAGCAAGATGAAGAGGCAGAGAAATATCCAACATGTAAAGGAACAGGATAAATGCCCACCAACACAAACTAAAGAGGAAGATATAGGAACCTACCCGATAAAGAATTTCGATTTTAATTGTGAAAATAATTCAAAATCTGGAAAGCAAAATGGAGTTACAGATAAATAAACTGGAGAAAAGGATTGAGAAGATGGAAGAAATGTTCAATAAGGAATTAGAGGAAATAAAAAAGAGTTAATATATAACGAATAATACAATAGATGAGATCAGAAACACTCTCGAGGACACAAACAGTAGAATAACGGAGGCAGAAGACAAGATAAGCGAGCTAGAAGATAAAATTGTAGAAATAAATGAAACAGAGACGGAAAAAGAAAAAAGAATTAAAAGAAATGAGGACAATATTAGAGACATATGGGACAATATTAAACGCCCCAACATTCGATTCATAGGAGTCCCAGAAAAAGAAGACAAAAAGAAAGACGATGAGAGAATACTTGAGGAGATAATAGTTGAAAATTTCCCTAAAATGGGGAAGGAAATAATCACCCAAGTCCAAAAAACACAGAGCGTCCCCAACAGGATAAACCCAAGGCAAAATACCCCAAGGCACATATTAATCAAATTAACAAAGATCAAACACAAAGAACAAATATTAAAAGCAGCAAGGGAAAAGCAACAAATAATACACAAGGGGATCCCCATAAGGATAACAGCTGATCTTTCAGCAGAAACTCTTCAGGCCAGGAGGGAATGGCAAGACATACTTAAAGTGATGAAAGAAAAAAACCTACAGCCCAGATTACTGTACCCAGCAAGGATCTCATTCAAATACGAAGGAGAAATCAAAAGCTTTACAGACAAGCAAAGGCTGAGAGAATTCAGCATCACCAAACCAGCTCTCAAACAAATACTAAAGGATCTTCTCTACACTGGAAACACAGAAAGGTATATAAACTGGAACCCAAAACAATAAAGAAAATGGCAACAGGATCATACTTATCAATAATCACCTTAAACATAAATGGGTTGAATGCCCCAACCAAAAGACAAAGGCTGGCTGAATGGATACAAAAACAAGACCCCCATATGTGTTGTCTACAAGGGACCCACCTCAAAACGAGGGACACATACAGACTGAAAGTGAAGGGCTGGAAAAAGATATTCCACGCAAACAGAGACCAAAAGAAAGCAGGAGTAGCAATACTCATATCAGATAAAATAGATTTTAAAACAAAGGCTGTGAAAAGAGACAAAGAAGGACACTACATAATGATCAAAGGATCAATCCAAGAAGAAGATATCACAATTATAAATATTTATGCACCCAACATAGGAGCACCACAATATGTAAGACAATTACTAACAAGTATGAAAGGGGAAATTAACAATAACACAATAATAGTGGGAGACTTTAATACCCCACTCACACCTATGGATAGATCAACTAAACAGAAAATTAACAAGGAAACACAAACTTTAAATGATACAATAGACCAGTTAGACCTAATAGATATCTATAGGACATTTCACCCCAAAACAATGAATTTCACCTTTTTCTCAAGCGCACAAGGAACCTTTTCCAGGAGAGATCACATCCTGGGCCATAAATCTAACCTTGGGAAATTCAAAAAAATTGAAATCATTCCAAGCATCTTTTCTGACCACAATGCAGTAAGATTAGATCTCAATTACGGGAGAAAAACTATTAAAAATGCCAACATATGGAGGCTGAACAACATGCTGCTGAATAATGAACAAATCATAGAAGAAATCAAAATATGCATAGAAATGAATGAAAATGAAAACACAACAACCCAAAACCTCTGGGACACTGTAAAAGCAGTGCTAAGAGGGAAGTTCATAGCAATACAGGCACACCTCAAGAAACAAGAAAAAAGTCAACTAAATAACCTAACTCTACATCTAAAGCAACTAGAAAAGAAAGAAATGAAGAATCCCAGGGTAAGTAGAAGGAAAGAAATCGAAAAATTAGGGCAGAGATAAATGCAAAAGAAACAAAAGAGACCATAGCAAAAATCAACAAAGCCAAAAGCTCGTTCTTTGAGAAGGTAAATAAAATTGACAAACCCCTAGCCAGACTCATCGAGAAACAAAGAGAGAAGAACCAAATCAATAAAATTAGAAATGAAAATGGAGAGATCACAACTGACAACACAGAAATACAAAGGATTATTAGAGAATACTATCAGCAATTATATGGCAATAAAATGAATAACCTGGAAGAAATGGACAAGTTCCTAGAAAAGTACACCTTGCCAAAACTGAACCAGGAAGAAATAGAAAATCTGAACAGACCCATCACCAGCACGGAACTAGAGGAAGCAATCGGAAATCTTCCAGCTAAAAAAAGCCCAGGTCCAGACGGCTTCACAGCTGAATTCTACCCAAAATTTAGAGAAGAGCTAACACCTATTCTACTCAAACTCTTCCAGAAAATTGCTGAGGAAGGAAAACTTCCAAACTCATTCTATGAGGCCACCATCACCCTAATCCCAACACCTGGTAAAGATCCCACAAAAAAAGAAAACTACAGGCCAATATCACTGATGAACATAGATGCAAAAATCCTTAACAAAATTCTAGCAATCAGAATCCAACAACACATTAAGAAGATCATACATCATGACCAAGTGGGCTTTATCCTGGAATGCAAGGATTCTTCAATATCAGCAAATCAATGTAATACATCACATTAACAAACTGAAAAATAAAAATTATATGATTATCTCAATAGATGCAGAGAAAGCCTTTGACAAAATACAACATCCATTTATGATAAAAACTCTCCAGAAAGTGGGAATAGAAGGGACATATCTCAATATAATAAAAGCTATATATGACAAACCCACAGCAAACATTATCCTCAATGGTGAAAAACTTAAAGCATTTCCCCTAAAGTCAGGAACAAGACAAGGGTGCCCACTCTCACCACTACTATTCAACATAGTTCTGGAAGTTTTGGATAGAGCAATCAGAGCAGAAAAAGACATAAAAGGAATACAAATTGGAAAAGAAGAAGTAAAACTTTCACTGTTCGCAGATGACATGATCCTCTACACAGAAAACTATAAAGACTCTACCAGAAAACTACGAGAGCTAATCAATGAATACAGTAACGTTGCAGGATATAAAATCAACACGCAGAAATCCCTTGCATTCCTATACACTAATAATGAGAAAATAGAAAGAGAAATTAAGGAAACTATTCCATTCACTGTTGCAATGAAAAGAATTAAATACTTACGAATATATCTACCTAAGGAAACAAAAAACTTGTACATAGAAAACTATAAAACACTAGTGAAAGTAATCAAAGAGGACACTAATAGATGGAGAAATATACCATGTTTGTGGATTGGAAGATTAAATATTGTGAAAATGAGTATACTTCCCAAAGTAATTTATACATTCAATGCAATCCCTATCAAGCTACCAATGATATTTTTCACAGAACTAGAACAAATAATCTCACAATTTGTATGGAAATACAAAAAACCTCGAATAGCCAAAGCAATCTTGAAGAAGAAGAATGGAACTGGGGGAATTAACCTGCCAGACTTCAGGCTCTACTACATAGTCACAGTCATCAAGACAGTATGGTACTGGCATAAAGATAGAAATATAGATCAATGGAACAAAATAGAAAGCCCAGAGATAAATCCATGCACCTATGGACACCTTATCTTCGACAAAGGAGGCAAGAATATAAAATGGAGAAAAGACAGTCTCTTTAACAAGTGGTGCTGGGAAAACTGGTCAGCCACTTGTAAAAGAATGAAACTAGAACACTTCCTAACACCATACACAAAAATAAACTCAAAATGGATTAGAGAACTAAATGTAAGACCAGAGTCTATAAAACTCCTAGAAGAGAACATAGGCAAAACACTCTCTGACATAAATCACAGCAGGATCCTCCATGACCCACCTCCCAGAATATTGGAAATAAAAGCAAAAATAAACAAATGGGACCTAATTAAAATCAAAAGCTTCTGCACAGCAAAGGAAACTATAAGCAAGGTGAAAAGACAGCCTTCAGAATGGGAGAAAATAATAGCAAATGAAGCAACTGATAAAGGATTAATCTCCAAAATATACAAGCAGCTCCTGCAGCTCAGTTCCAGAAAAATAAATGACCCAATTGAAAAATGGGCCAAAGAACTAAACAGACATTTCTCCAAAGAAGACATACAGATGGCTAACAAACACATGAAAAAATGCTCAACATCCCTCATAATCAGAGAAATGCAAATCAAAACCACAATGAGATACCACTTCACACCAGTCAGAATGGCTGCTATCCAAAAGTCTACATGCAATAAATGCTGGAGAGGGTGTGGAGAAAAGGGAACCCTCTTACACCATTGGTGGGAATGCAAACTAGTACAGCCACTATGGAGAACAGTGTGGAGATTCCTCAAAAAACTGGAAATAGAACTGCCATATGATCCAGCAATCGCACTCTGGACATATACACTGAGGAAACCAGAATTGAAAGAGACATATGTACTCCAATGTTCATCGCAGCACTGTTTATAATAGCCAGGACATGGAAGCAACCTAGATGTCCATCTGCAGATGAATGGATAAGAAAGCTTTGGTACATATACACAATGGAGTATTTTTCAGCCATCAAAAAGAATGCATTTGAATCGGTTTTAATGAGGTGGATGAAATTGGAGCCAATTATACAGAGTGAAGTAAGCCAGAAAGAAAAACATCAATACAGTATACTAACGCATATATATGGAATTTAGAAAGATGGTAACCTTAACCCTGTATATGAGACTGCAAAAGAGACATAGGCATATAGAACAGTCTTTGGGACTCTGTGGGAGAGGGTGAAGGTGGGATGATTGGGGAGAATGGCATTGTAGCATGTATATTATCATAAGTGACCAGTCCATGTTCGACGCATGATACAGGATGCTTGGGGCTGGTGCACGGGGATGACCTGGAGGGAGGATATGGGGAAGAGGGAGGTGGGAGGGGGGTTCAAGAAAGGGAACACATGTACACCCAGGGCGGATTCATGTCAATGTATGGCAAAACCAACCAATATATTAATGTAAGGTAATTTGCCTCCAATAAAATAAATTTAATAAATAAATAAATAATTTTTTAAAAATTAAAAATAAATAAATAAATAATCTACTCATGTGTCCTTTAAGTATTTCTTCTTTTGTTGCATATATTCCACAATGTGCTCTAACTCACAACCTCAGCAGACCCCCAGTTTAGTTGCAATACCTCAATGCCACAAACAATACCATTCTTCTCCAGACTTTCTGGGGTTTATATCTAGATGTGGAATTTCTGGGCCATATAGTGAAGCTATATTTTTTAAAACTGAGTTCTGCTCACTAGAATGGTCTACAGGCAATCTACTGGTAGGGAAGTTTCCTTGTATAATCCCACATGGCCTCCAGCACTTGGCACAGTCTGAAGAACATGTTATTTTAAAATAACATTCATTTCTATTAACATTAAGACCTAAGATAGCGAGATGATCCAAAGAAGGACATTTCATAAATAAAAGCCTTTCTTCAAACAGCCTGGTTTGATCCCTTCACTATGAGAGGTTGAAAAACAGTACAGAGATGTGGTTTATCTCCACTAAAGGAAGGGATGTTGCATGCCCTCCATTTGGAAGGAGAGTCAGAACTTCAATTTAATAGGAAGACTTGAAACTTTCTTTTCAAGAAAGTTGTAGCCACTGTGAACTGAAAAAATATTTTTTACTTGAGAGCATGAGATGAGTACTAGTGCCTTGGGCCCCAGGTCACTCTGCCAAGGATAAAATGAGGACACCACAGTTTCACCTCAGGACGTGGACCTGCCAAGCCTGCTAAGCTATGGTGGCAAAGAAGACACAGTCCATGACCTCATGGAACTTTCAGGACAGTGGAAAAGATAGAAGGCAAAAAATAATTACAAAAGATACTTGTGAGTCTGAGATTAAAGCACTCTCACTGAAGTAGATTTTTGAATTATCTTGGATGTCAGAGCCTATTTCCCTGGGATATATAGTCACGGCTCTTATCACCCAATTTAGAAGTCTTTCCCAACTCCCCTGTCTGCAAGAAAGATGAAGTCCCTTGCTTGTGTAAGCTACTTTCCAACTCACAGTATATCCAGGTTCTCTCTCTCTTTATTTAAGCAAGTCTCTTAACTTGAATTTGTCTGGCATGTTCAGATCCATCTTTTTGGCCAAAAAGTATTCAAAGATTAATGGTCCTAAGAAAAATAATGTTCCTCACACTAGATTTTGAAGGAGCTGTTCAATCTTTCTTAATTCAGCAGTGAGAATGATGAGCTGGAACAAGAATACCCTTGACAGAAACTGTCCTCATCGGCTATTTTTCTTGTATCCCGAGAGGGTTTGATGGGCTCTTGAACTTTCCCCTTGAGCTAAGTAGTTGGAAAGTACTTTGACTCCTGGCAATGTACCCAGTAGTCTGATAAATGTGACTTAGCTACCTTAGTTCTGGTTTGCGGGAAACAGTAGAATTTTCTATGGTTATTTTGTACACTGTTACAAAAGAGAAAGCTTTTCTTTCATAAGTGTGGGCTCTGTAGGCAGGAAGGATTGTGAAGGAAAAATTAAATGGTAACAGCAAATCCGATTAACTCTTGGGATTTCAAGTATGACGAGCAGTGCCTTTCTCTCCCCATTATTGATTTCATGGTGTTTAGAAGTGTTCTTGCCTGGAGAATCCCAGGGATGGGGGAGCCTGGTGGACTGCCGTCTATGGGGTCACACAGAGTCAGACACAACGGAAGCGACTTAGCAGTAGCAGCAGCAGAAGTAACTGTTAGGTTTGCTTTTAAGTGTATTAGAAAATATTAATGTTAGACTTATTGTTGATATGACATATGGAATACATTTTAGCAAAAGGGCTGCTAACTCCCTACATGATACATGGGTTTTTATCTGTGTTAAATGAAAAAAATATGGTGTTTTTTATTTTACTTTGTAGAGCTGAAAGTCTATAACTAAAGGTATATTGAGATTAAGGGAACTCTAGCACTCTCTTTTTTTACAGTCATCTTAATGGCTAATATAATCATACCAATTATGAAGTTGAGAGAATCCAGTAATGATACCATTTGTTGGAAACTTTCTTCATTTTAGGCACTGCATCATTTGTTCATTTGTTTATGCAATTAACAAATATTTATTAGTATATATGACAGGCACTCTGATAAACACTGAGACTATAATGAAAAGACCAAGACAGTCCCTAACCAGTGGGAAAGACAGAATCCAAACAGAAAAGAAGCAGATAATCATAAGAAAAAGTTCTGAATGTTATAATAAAGAAAGAGGGCACTAGAAGAGAACAAAAGGAGGATGAGATTGAGGGATATGAAGACAGGAAAACGATGTTTAAGAGTTATATTCAGGAGAAAAGAGAGAAGAGGAGTGATTTATAGGCAATGGGAACAATCTTTGGGAAGATTACAGCTGAATGAAAGATTATAGCATATTCCAGGAACTAAAATGAGGCCCGGTGTCCTTGAGCTGGTATGAGCAATGAGAGGAAGCAGAGGCAGTGGCTGTATTATAATAATCTTTTAAAAGCATGATTGGGGCTTTAGAATTTATTCCAAGCCACACAGGTAGTATTATCCTCATATAACAGATAAGAAAATTAGCTTTGAGAGGTTAACTATGTTTCCAATTATGAGTAAGAAGAGGTGGCAAGAATACACAGAAGAACTATACAAAAAAGATCCTCATAACCCAGATAACCACGATGGTGTGATCACTCACCTAGAGCCAGACACCTTGGAATGTGAAGTCAAGTGGACCTTAGGAAGCATCGCTACAAACAAAGCTAGTGGAGGCGATGGAATTCCACCTGAGCTACTTCAAATCCTAAAAGGTGATGCTGTTAAAGTGCTATATTCAATATGCCGCATATTTGGAAACCTCAGCAGTGGCCATGGGACTGGAAAAGGTCAAGTTTTCATTCCAAAAAAAGGCAATGCCAAAGAATGCTCAAACTACCACACAATTGCACTCATCTCACACACTAGCAAAGTAATGCTCAAAATTCTCCAAGTCAGGGTTCAGCAATACATGAACTGTGAACTTCCAGATGTTCAAGCTGGATTTAGAAAAGTCAGAGGAACCAGAGATCAAATTGCCAACATCTGTTGGATTGTCAAAAAAGCAGGAGGGTTCCAAAAAAACATCTATTTCTGCTTTATTGACTATCTCCTTGCAGTCCGAGGGACTCTCAAGAGTCTTCTCCAACACCACAGTTCAAAAGCATCAGTTCTTCGGCGATCAGTTTTATTCACAGTCCAATTCTCACATCCATACATGACCACTGGAAAAACCATAGCCTTGACTAGACGGACCTTTGTTGGCAAAGTAATGTCTCTGCTTTTTAATGTACTATCTATGTTGGTCATAACTTTCCTTCCAAGGAGTAAGCGTCTTTTAATTTCATGGCTGCAATGGGCATCCGCAGTGATTTTGGAGCCCCCAAAAATAAAGTCAGCCACTGTTTCCATTGTTTCCCCATTCATTACCCATGAAGTGATGGGACCAGATGCCAGGATCTTCGTTTTCTGAATGTTGAGCTTCAAGCCAACCTTTCACTCTCCTCTTTCACTTTCATCAAGAGGCTTTTGAGTTCCTCTTCACTTTCTGCCATAAGGGTGGTGTCATCTGCATATCTAGGGTTATTGATATTTCTCCCAGCAATCTTGATTCCAGCTTGTGCTTCTTCCAGCCAAGCGTTCCTCATGATGTACTCTGCATATAAGTTAAATAAGCAGGGTGACAATACAACCTTGACATACTCCTTTTCCTGTTTGGAACCAGTCTGTTGTTCCATGTCCGGTTCTAACTGTTGCTTCCTGACCTGCGTACAGGTTTTTCAAGAGGCAGGTCAGTTGGTCTGGTATTCCCAGCTCTAAGAATTTCCCACAGTTTATTGTGAGCCACACAGTCAAAGGCTTTGGCATAGTCAATGAAGCAGAAATAGATGTTTGTCTGGAACTCTCTTGATTTTTCCATGATCCAGTAGATGTTGGCAATTTGATCTCTGGTGCCTCTGCCTTTTCTAAAACCTGCTTGAACATCTGGAAGTTCGCGGTTCACGTATTGCTGAAGCCTGGCTTGGAGAATTTTGAGCATGACTTTACTAGCGTGTGAGATGAGTGCAATTGTGCGGTAGTTTGAGCATTCTTTGGCATTGCCTTTCTTTGGGATTGGAATGAAAACTGACCTTTTCCAGTCCTGTGGCCACTGCTGAGTTTTCCAAATTTGCTGGCATAGGGAGTGCAGCACTTTCACAGCATCGTCTTTCAGGATTTGAAATAGTTCAACTGGAATTCCATCACCTCCACTAGCTTTGTTCGTATTGATGCTTTCTAAGGCCCACTTGACTTCACATTCCAAGATGTCTGGCTCTAGGTCAGTGATCACACCATTGTGACTATCTTGGTCGTGAAGATCTTTTTTGTACAGTTCTTCTGTGTATTCTTGCCACCTCTTCTTAATATCTTCTGCTTCTGTTAGGTCCATACCATTTCTGTCCTTTATCGAGCCCATCTTTGCATGAAATATTCCCTTGATTTCTCTAATTTTCTTGAAGAGATCTCTTGTTTTTCCTATTCTGTTGTTTCCCTCTATTTCTTTGCATTGATCGCTGAAGAAGGTTTTCTTATCCCTCCTTGCTATTCTTTGGAACTCTGCATTCAGATGCTTATATCTTTCCTTTTCTCCTTTGCTTTTCACTTCTCTTATTTCCACAGCTATTTGTAAAGCCTCCTCAGACAGCCATTTTGCTTTTTTGCATTTCTTTTCCATGGGGATGGTCTTGGTCCCTGTCTCCTGTACAATGTCACAAACCTCCGTCCATAGTTCATCAGGCACTCTATCGATTAGATCTAGTCCCTTAAATCTATTTCTCACTTCCACTGTATAATCATAAGGAATTTGATTTAGGTCATATCTGTATGGTCTAGTGGTTTTCCCTACTTTCTTCAATTTAAGTCTGAACTTGGCAATAAGGAGTTCATGATCTGAGCCACAGTCAGCTCCTGGTCTTGTTTTTGCTAACTGTATACAGCTTCTCCATCTTTGGCTGCAAAGAATATAATCAATCTGATTTCGGTGTTGACCATCTGGTGATGTCCATGTGTAGAGTCTTCTCTTGTGTTGTTGGAAGAGGGTGTTTGCTATGACCAATGTGTTCACTTGACAAAACTCTATTAGCCTTTGTCCTGCTTCATTCCATGCTCCAAGGCCAAATTTGCCTGTTACTCCAGGTGTTTCTTGACTTCCTACTTTTGCATTCCAGTCCCCTATATTGAAAAGGACGTCTTTTTTGGGTGTTAGTTCTAAAAGGTCTTGTAGGTCTTCATAGAACCATTCAACTTCATCTTCTTCAGTGTTACTGGTTGGGGCATAGGCCTGGATTACTGTAATATTGAATGGTTTGCCTTGAAAACGAATAGAAATCATTCTTTCGTTTTTAAGATTGCATCCAAGTACTGCATTTCGGACTCTTCTGTTGATACCTACTCCATTTCTTCTAAGGGATTCCTGCCCACAGTAGTAGATATAATGGTCATCTGAGTTAAATTCACCCATTCCAGTCCATTTTAGTTCACTGATTCCTAGAATGTCTACATTCACTCTTGCCATCTCCTGTTTGACCACTTCCAATTTGCCTTGATTCATGTACCTAATATTCCAGGTTCCTGTGCAATATTGCTCTTTACAGCATCATAACTTGCTTCTATCACCGGTCACATCCACAACTGGGTATTGGTTTTACTTTGGCTCCAATGGTTTCAAATTAATTGAAAATTATAATATAGGGTTGTTGTATAGTCACTAAGTCGTTTCCAACTCTTCTATGACCACATGGACTGCAGCCTACCAAGCTCCTCTGTCCATGGAATTTCCCAAGCAAGAATACTGGAGTGCGTTGCCATTTCCTTCTCCAGGGTTCTTCCCCACCCAGGAACCAAACCCAGGTCTCCTGCATTGTCTGACAGATTTTTTACCACTGAGCCACCTAGGAAGCCCATGTATAATATGGGGTAGTATGCAAAAATTTCTGCCATAAAACAGACACTCTGTGAGAGGCAAAACAGTAGCAAGGCAGCAAAACACTACTTCAGCAAACTCAGGAGCTGGAAGATAGGTGAAGAATTTACTTTTACAGCGTAACTAGCGCAAATATTTGATTTCAGTGAGGACAACGGGCAGGATTGGCCAAATAAATACAGTGGATGGAGATCATAACATTACTTAATTTTGATACACTCTGCAGAGATGACTATTGCAAATAAGCTATTAAATATTTAAAAAATAAATCACTAGTAAACCACTAGTCATACTTCCCAATTCAGAGGGAGAGAAAAGAAACATTTGAAAAAGAAAACAAGAAAGTATTTGCTTTAGATTTCACAGCAAGACAGAAATAAGTCTCTATAATAGGCCCATCTGGCTCTGAAACTCACGAATTTTTACTATTTGGCCTCTATCGGTGATCCCAACAGGTCTATACTGAAGACCTTCCAAGCTCACAAGCATCTATCTTACATTTTCATCATTTCCAAGACCAGAAAGCAAAGCAAACAACTTACCCTTGAAACTTCAACTGGCACTGCAATATATGAGTGTGCAATAACAAAATAAAGGAAAAAGAAAGAAATGGTAATTCTATTTCATGGCAATCATCACTGACAAAAAGAAGAATGCATTAGATATGAGAAAAGGACATCTGACTCATCAGTGACCACCCAGGAGATCAAGAAGGAGAGACTCCAGGAATTTGTGATGTTCAGGAATTCTCCAGACCTTGGGCCCTTTGATATTTGCTGATATTTGAAACATAGTCTTCACACTGTCCTTTTAGTTATGTTGCTAATAAAATAATATGGCAGTTCTAAAGAAATGATCCATTTCTCAAAACACAAAATTCAAAGCATATTTCTAGCAGTGGCTGTTAAGGAACTTGGCCACAAAGGAACCCGGAAATCTGAAAGCACTTTGGGCAAGTAAATCAGATTTGAAACAAAAACGGTAAAGGAAAATTATCTTCTTAAATTAAAACTTCCTTTTTGGAAAAATTGTATCCCTCTTTCAGAGGAATAGTACCTCTTTTAGGCTATTTCTACATGATCTGTGAGAGAAGTATCCTTTTCTCCCGGTGCAGTATTGGTCGTTTCTCCTAATCATGCCAAGTGCTGTGAATGAGGTTTCTTGAAACAAAATCTGAACCAGGAACATTTGAATCAAGAAGCACAATTGCTTGATGTAACAAGTGAAACTATAGGTACATGAGACCCAGTATGTATGGCTTTCACCTAGAAGTTTCTGAGAGAAAAGTCTCATGCTGAGATTTGGACCTTTCCATTTCAAAGCCGTCAGAACATTTTTTTTAAATGATAAGTTTTGAGCACAAATACCAAAAAATTGAAAAAGCTAGAGGCAATGGATAACAGGAAAAGATGAAAGACCCAATTCAAATGGTTGGGCCAAGTAATGACTAAGGAGAAATAATAACCATTTGCAAATATTTGAAAGAATTATGGAACAAGGGGAGAGGAATTTCTTTGAGTTATCCAAAGGGATATAACTAACAGAAATAGGATTAAATTGAGCAAAGAAAAATGTAGGCAGAGCATGAGGGAGAAAATGACCACGTAATAGGATCTGTCAGTCTGTGGAAGAGTCATTCCCAGTAAGTGGCGGAAACCCCATCACTTGAATCATTGTCAGCTAAGTGGAAAAATTGCTCTCTTAAAGAGGACTACCCAATCCTGGAAGAAGAGGGACTTGATGAGCAATGTGTCTTTTCCATCTTTAGTTTCTATATTTTGGGAAAAGAAAGAGAGGAGGGAAACTGAAAGAGAAACATGGTAGAATATCTTGGAGAAAAAAATTTTAATCTGGAAACATCAGAACAGCCATGATGAACAAAAGAACAAATGAGAGAGAAAACCCACTAAAACACACCAGTTTCAATAAAAAGGAAAAAATTAAAGCAAGGCTGAAGAGGGAATGACTTCAAAGGAAGGTTGGGTATTAATTTAATGACTTTTGTTTTCTATGCACAATAAAATACCAGATTCATCTCAACATTCCTCTTAAGCAATTGAAGGACTGTCATGATTATCCTTGAGTTAGACTAACAGTTTTGTTAGATCTCTAAGACCTCAGTAAACCTAGATACTTCAGAATAATCCAAGTGATCCAATTAATCATGTATGGTGGCTGAGCCCCCAAAATACTAGTTAGGCAAAGAGTTAGGCTGATTATAATTAGATAATATTTAAATCAATAAACACCGTATACATTCTATAAACATATTGAGCATTGACTATAGGTAAAGTTCAATGTAAGCTAATGTCAGGACTACAAAGAAGCATAAACATGGTCACTTTTCCCTTTGAGTTTTGAGCCCACTGGAAAGACAGACAGATTGGGAAACTTCATATGTCTTTAGGTCGTTAAGCACCAAGGCTCTTGCTTGGACAGGTTTCTTCTTCCTACTCCTGCTCAAAATCTCAGGGACTCAGTCTGCTTTTCCCTTCTCCTAGTAGCTTTTTCTACCCACTGTATCCCCTCTCCACAAACCCAGCTTCCCCATTTCTCCCTGGCATGAAGAAAAGGAGTCGATCTCTTTTCAGTTTTCAGAGTTAATCAGCACTAGGGTATAAACAAGAGCCCACAACAACAACCAATATTTCTTGTGCACTTATTCTATGCCAGGAAGAGTGCTGAGTTCTTAAAACACACTATTTATTTTAACCCTTGTCAAAACCCTATGAGTTGAGTAATTGACCATATCACATAGATTATTAAATTAAGCAATAAAGCCATGATATGAGCACATATTGCAAAGAACTGAACTGTGTGCCTCCAAATCCACGTGTTGAAAACTTAATCCCCACTGCGACTCTACCTGGAGACAGGGCCTTTAAGGAGATGGTATTGCTGCTTAGTGGTTCAGTTGTCACACTCTTTGCAACCTGTTGGACTGTAGCCCATCAGGCTCCTCTGTCCATGGGATTTTTCAGGCAAGAATACTGGACTGGTTGCCATTTTCTTCTCTAGGGGTTCTTCCTAACCCAAGGATCTAAACCAGGTCTCATGCATTGCAAGCATTTTCTTTTCCCGCAAAGCCACCACAGAGTTAAAGTTGAATGAGTTCATAAATTTGGGACCTGAGTATTTGAGTCCTTATGAAAAAAGAAAAAGACACTAGAGATGTCTCTCTCTCTCTCCAGGCAGAGAGGAAAAGCCATGTGAGGACACAAATGAGGAGGAGACCATCTACAAGCCAGGAAGACAGGCCTTACCAGAAATCAACTCTGATGGTATCTGGACCTTGAAGTTTCAGCCTCCAGAATTGAAAAAGTAAATTTCTGTGTTTAAATCACCCAGCCTGCAGTATCGTTTTATGGCAGCCTGAGCTGACTAACAGACACTTTCTTACTCCACAGTCTTTTCTTTAAACTACTCCTCTATTCCATTTATTCACTAAGCCTCTGCAGACACTTCATTCTTTAGGAGAATGAAAGTCAAAGCATAAGAATATTAATTTAAGGATTAGTTCCCACTGAAATATAATTTTCTGTTTAATAATCACATTAATCCTTATCCTAGTCTAAGAAGCTGTCTTACCAGCTTATGGATGATTATCCAATTTTGTAAGTATAAGAAAAAGGTTCTGAAGAATCACAAGTAATACTATTGACAAATAACGGCCTGAAAGATTTAGTCCAGTTTAATTAGATGAAAATAAAGACAAGAATGATGCCAGAATAAATACTCTAAAAGAAAATGGTTTTGACCACTGAGGATAATGTTTGCTGTGGGTTTGTCATATACAGCTTTTATTATGTTGAGGTATGTCCCTTCGATTCCCACTTTCTGGAGGGTTTTTATCAAAAATGGATGTTGAATTTTGTCGAAGGCTTTATCTGCATCTATTGAGATAATCATATGATTTTTATTTTTCAGTTTGTTAATGTGGTGTATTACGTTGATTGATTTGCAGATATTGAAGAATCCTTACATTCCTGGGATAAAGCCCACTTGGTCATGATGTACGATCTTCTTAAAGTCAGGAACAGGACAAGGGTGCCCACTCTCACCACTACTATTCAACATAGTTCTGGAGGTTTTGGCTACAGCAATCAGAGCAGAAAAAGACATAAAAGGAATACAAATTGGAAAAGAAGTAAAACTTTCACTGTTCGCTGATGACATGATCCTCTACACAGAAAACTATAAAGACTCTACCAGAAAACTACTAGAGCTAATCAATGAATACAGTAAAGTTGCAGGATATAAAATCAACACACAGAAATCCCTTGCATTCCTATACACTAATAATGAGAAAATAGAAAGAGAAATTAAGGAAACTATTCCATTCACTGTTGCAATGAAAAGAATTAAATACTTAGGAATATATCTACCTAAGGAAACAAAAGACTTGTACATAGAAAACTACAAAACACTAGTGAAAGTAATCAAAGAGGACACTAATAGATGGAGAAATATACCGTGTTCATGGATTGGAAGAATAAATATTGTCTAAATGAGTATACTACCCAAAGTAATTTATACATTCAATGCAATCCCTATCAAGCTACCAATGATATTTTTCACAGAACTAGAACAAATAATCTCACAATTTGTATGGAAATACAAAAAACCTCGAATAGCCAAAGCAATCTTGAAGAAGAAGAATGGAACTGGGGGGATTAACCTGCCAGACTTCAGGCTCTACTACAAAGCCACAGTCATCAAGACAGTATGGTACTGGCATAAAGACAGAAATATAGATCAATGGAACAAAATAGAAAACCCAGATAAATCCATGCACCTATGGACACCTCATCTTTGACAAAGGAGGCAAGAATATAAAATGGAGAAAAGACAGTCTCTTTAACAAGTGGTGCTGGGAAAACTGGTCAGCCACTTGTAAAAGAATGAAACTAGAACACTTCCTAACACCATACACCAAAATAAACTCAAAATGGATTAGAGAGCTAAATGTAAGACCAGAGTCTATAAAACTCCTAGAAGAGAACATAGGCAAAACACTCTCTGACATAAATCACAGCAGGATCCTCCATGACCCACCTCCCAGAATATTGGAAATAAAAGCAAAAATAAACAAATGAGACCTAATTAAAATCAAAAGCTTCTGCACAGCAAAGGAAACTATAAGCAAGGTGAAAAGACAGCCTTCAGAATGGGAGAAAATAATAGCAAATGAAGCAACTGATAAAGGATTAATCTCCAAATTATACAAGCAGCTCCTGCAGCTCAGTTCCAGAAAAATAAATGACCCAATCGAAAAATGGGCCAAAGAACTAAACAGATATTTCTCCAAAGAAGACATAAAGATGGCTAACAAACACATGAAAAAATGCTCAACATCCCTCATAATCAGAGAAATGCAAATCAAAACCACAATGAGATACCATTTCACACCAGTCAGAATGGCTGCTATCCAAAAGTCCACATGCAATAAATGCTGGAGAGGGTGTGGAGAAAAGGGAACCCTCTTACACTGTTGGTGGGAATGCAAACTAGTACAGCCACTATGGAGAACAGTGTGGAGATTCCTCAAAAAACTGGAAATAGAACTGCCATACGATCCAGCAATCGCACTCCTGGGCATACACACCGAGGAAACCAGAATTAAAAGAGACACATGTACTCCAATGTTCATCGCAGCACTGTTTATAATAGCCAGGACATGGAAGCAACCTAGATGTCCATCTGCAGACGAATGGATAAGAAAGCTTTGGTACATATACACAATGGAGTATTACTCAGCCATTAAAAGGAATGCATTTGAATCAGTTCTAATGAGGTGGATAAAACTGGAGCCTATTATACAAAGGGAAGTAAGCCAGAAAGAAAAACACCAATACAGTATACAAACTCATATATATGGAATTTAGAAAGATGCAAATGATAACCCTGTATACGAGACAGCAAAAGAGACATAGATGTATAGAACAGTCTTTGGGACTCTTTGGGAGAGGGTGAGGGTGGGAATGGTTTTTTTGAGAATGGCACTGAAACATGTATGTTGTCATATGTGAAACGAATCACAAGTTCAGGGTCGATGCATGTTACAGGATGCTCGGGGCTGGTGTGCGGGGATGACCCAGAAGGAGGATAAGGGGAGGAGGGAAGTGGGAGAGGGGTTCAGGTAGGGGAACTCATGTACACCCGGGGCGGATTCATGTCAATGTATGGCAAAACCAACCAATATAATATTGTAAAATAATTAGCCTCCAATAAAAAAAAATAAAATAAAAAAATAAATAAAGTGGTTTTGAATAACAAATTGTAAAAGACCTATGTGGAAAATTAATGAAGCTTCCATTTTTCTTTGCAAAAATGACACTTCATATCTGTAAATATCAAATGTAGAATGACAGATATCATAACATTACATCAAATGGTTTTGTCTGATTTCCCCACAGAAATAAAGAAGAACTTGATTTACATTTTATTTCTTCTTAATATTAGCCTAGGTTGAAGTGTATGTAATTAATAACCTAATTATATTACTTGGTTTAATAAATATACTTTCATAATTTTTAGTTTTATTTTTCAATATAGGTGGCTTAGACGGTACAGCGTCTGCCTACAAGGTGGGCGACCCAGGTTCGATCCCTGGGTTGGGAAGATCCCCTGGAGAAGGAAATGGCAACCCATGTCACTACTCTTGCCTGGAAAATCCCATAGATGGAGGAGCCTGGTAGGCTACAGTCCATGGGGTCACTAAGAGTCAGACACGACTGAGTGACTTCACTTTCTTTTTCTTTCTTTCAGTATAAACTTCAACAAATCTTTCATTCATTGTTAAATGTGGAATTTTGGTCCCTATTGAAACAAATTCACTTCAAGTAGCCTGTTAACAGAACTAGGTTGTAAAGTGTATAAAAACTCAACTAACAAAAGTTATTTCATTTATAGTTCTCCATTTAGGCTCAGTGGTAAAAGGTCCACCTGCAATGCAGGAGACTTCCAGGAGATGTGGGTTTGATTTCTGGGTCAGGAAGATCCCCTGGAAAATGAAACAGCAACCCACTCCAGTATTCTTGCCTGGGAAATCCCAAGGACAGAGGAGCCTGGTGGGCTACAGTCCATGGGGTCGCAAAGAGTTGGACACAACTGAGCATGTACACACACGCACAGGTTTACTTCTTAGATAATAAATGGAAGTTTCCTTAGTATGTTGTTTCTACTTTAAATTCTAAGCAGCAGAGTTAACAGTCAATCTCCATCTCGCCTCTTCTGGTTTCAGTTACTACCATAGTGATAATAGCCAACAAAAAGATAATGTTTTGCACTGAAGCCCTAAATTCAATTAACAACTCTACAACTTTTTATATTGGTTGATTTCTTTGATGAAGACATGCTCTATGTTCTCCAAAAGGACAGTTATTCGGGATTAAGATGAGTCTAACAGCTAGAGCATAAACCACCTTAAGAACAAGATAGAATGTTTTGGGGAAGCAGTCAGCCGTCATTATTAGAAAGCATTCACTATGTGTACATTTACGGAACAAATATATATTCATGATGACAAATAGAGGACTGAAAATTAATGTCCTAGGAAAGTTCTGCTTTGGCAAGTTTTCTAATTCAATTTAGTATCATGAGTTCTTGAAATATCACCTAAGATTCCTCAAGCCTACCTTTGCTGACAAGGTATCGTCTTTCAACCAGCAGTCTGAAGCAAGATGTCTAACAGCCTGAAATATCCTTTCCATTTTTGAAAGCTTCAAATGTCTCCACACTACAGAATTTATGACTATGCCTGATCTATTCAATCATTTCCCCTGTATTTTTTCCTGGCACTATGTTGAAAGGGTGATTTAAACATTAAGATTTATGTGTCATTTAGAGTAAAGGCAGTCAGTTTGTCATCAGAGAGATGTGATCTGGCTGACATCTGACTGAAGTAGTGAGTTCCCTTTTTAGTGACAAGGCAAAAAGAAAAAGAGTGAAGAGGACCAGAGAACAGTGTTATTGAATCAACTCTGAACAACAGATATGGGGAGTCACTCAGGAATAGAAAAGCATCGGTTTTGGTGTCAGACGGACCTCAGTTCTGGTCCTGAGTCTCTTTACCACTACATAAACTTTGACTGAGTCCATAACTACTCTGAGCTTCAGCTTCCTCATCAGTAAAATGGAAAGAATAATAGTGGTGTTGTAAGATTTAATGTGGTAATACACATATAGCAGTAAGTAAGCACAGAAGCTGACATATGGCAGACAAGTCCATAAAATTGTACGCTTCATTATCAAAATATTTTATAAGAAATAAGTAAAAGTCGCTTTTTAAAACTTCTAACCACTAAACAACTCTTTCTCAAAATGTGGCATAAGAAAAATTTACATCAACATCATGGTGTGAGGTGCTTATTAATAATGTGCTTTCTGCCTCCCACACAGATCTCCTTAATTTTCTTAATTCATTCATCTATTGAATGAATGAACAAGTATTTCTACACCCATAATATATGCCTTTCACTTTCTGCCATTGGGAAAACAATGATAAGACAGATAATTTCCCTGCCATTATAGAACTTATATTCTAGTGGGGAAGACACAAATAAATAAATAAGCAACAAGTGTTATAAATTAAATGGACTGATAATATAGGGAATAATCTGGGAAGGTCCCTTTAGATAGGGTGGTCTGTCAAAACCTGTTCAGAGGAGGTGGCATCTGAATTGAGACTTAAAGGAGGAAATTGAGACCACCATGGAAAAAGCTAGAGGAGAAGCATTCTAGGCAGAAAGAATAAAAAAATCCAATGACCTACAAGTCTGAAGTCTTGGAATGTTGATAAAGGAGACAGATGTAATTGGAATGTAGTGAGAGAGAAGAATGGTAGGAAATTATATTGGGGATGTTAGAGAAGAAAGAAATTATTCCCCATTATGCCATTCATATCCATTTTCTTCCTACTGCAAATTCTGCCCATCTGGGAACATCTTTTCCAGAATTAAAGCTGGTCTCTTTTTCTATACAAGAAACTATACAAGAGTTGGGGCTTCCCTGTTGTTTCAATGGTAAAGAATTTGCCTGTAATGCAGGAGACATGAGTTTGATCCCTGGCTTGGGAAGATCCCTTGGAGAAGAAAATAGCGACCCACTCCAGTACTCTTGCCTGGGAAATCCAGTAGACAGAGGAACCTGACAGATGGCAATCCATGGGGTCGCAAAAGTGACCCCATGTCCATGTTAAGTCTTAGTGACTTAACAACATTCAAGGGTTGGTTAATGGGTAAACTACAGGCCCTATCATATTGCTATCTCAAGATGGAAACGGATGGTCAGCATCTCCACCAATCATTCTAGATTCCCTTCAGCCTCAGTGAGTACTTCTGCTAGTCGAGGTAACACATTGATGACCCAGACCTTTATTCATGAAGAATCCAAGTCCCTGGTCACCATGACATTCTCAGGCCGTGACTAACGGAATTTATTATTACCATCAAAACTAAGCAGAGTTGCAGGGTTTTGCCAAAAGATGCCACATTAGATCATCTTGTTGCCATGTATATTCTTCCCTGTTCCCATTGTATGACAGCCACTCTATTTTCCCCTAGTATTCAGGGTCAGTTATGCTTTTCTGTTGATCTCCTTGTATTGGGAACCCATAGTAACTGGAAGACAGCAGTACTTTAAAATTACACGGAACTTGTACTATATTTCCTAATGGAAGCATTATCCCTTCTAGTCTCTAGCCTCAGAGCATCAAGCTTTTGCATTGGAGAGTATACATTTCCCCCATGTGGGTCACTGGAAGTGATGATATGTGCAGCTATTCTGATTTCCATAACTTGGTTCATGAACCAACTTATTCAACCTACTGAGGACCTAAAACTCTACAAAATCATTGATGTAGAACAGGATCAGCACACTTTTTTGCAAAAATCTAAGCAGTAAATATTTTAGGCATTGCAGATCATACATTTTTTGTCACAACTACTCAACTCTGCCTCTATAGTGTGAAAGCAACCATTGGCAAATGTAAATGAAAGAGAATGATTATGATCTAATAAAACTTTATTAACAACAAAGATGGGCTTTCCTGATAGCTCAGATGGTAAGGAGTCCACCTGCAATGCAGGAGACCCGGGTTCAATCCCTGGGTCAGGAAGATCCCTTGGAGAAGGGAATGGCAACCCACTCCAGTATTGCCTAGAGAACTCCATGGACAGAGGAGTCTGGCAGGCTATAGTCCATGAGGTTGCAAAGAGTCAGACACAACTGAGCACCAAAGTACAACAACAAAGATGGCAGATCAGATATGGCACTTGGCCCCTTACTTGGGGTATATGGTGTATCCTGGAGGGTGACATGCCATTGCATCACCCTATCAGGCTGGCAGCTTCTGGGCAGTGGGCTGCCATGTGACAAGAGCCACTACCGTACCCCCTTTGTTGTGGGTGGGATTTGGGGTTTGATTTGATGTTTCATGGGACATCTAATTATCTGGTCATCAGATTAAATGTTCTGTAGCCCTCAAATAGTGATGTAGACCAATGCTATGTCAGCAGAAATGACAAAATGAATGTTTTTTCCAGGGTAAAACAGACCCAAGATAATCAGTTTACTATGAATTGCCTCAGTGACCTTTTCAAGTGATGGGGGATCAGTATTAGTTTCTCTTGCTGGCAGATTAGATATTTAGAAAGCGCAGTAGCTAAATAACTTTTGATAAGAGGGAATAGATCGTTTGGACTCTTCAGTTCAGTTCAGTCACTCAGTTGTGTCTGAGTCTTTGCAACCCCATGAATCTAAGCACGCCAGGCCTCCCTGTCCATCACCAACTCCCAGAGTTCACTCAAACTAATGTCCAGCGAGTCGGTGATGCCATCCAGCCATCTCATTCTCTGTCATCCCCTTCTCCTCCTGCCCCCCCTCCCCAGCATCAGAGTCTTTTCCAGTGAGTCAACTCTTCGCATGAGGTGGCCAAAGTATTGGAGTTTCAGCTTTAGCATCAGTCCTTCCAATGAATACCCAGGGCTGATCTCCTTTAGAATGGACTGGTTGGATCTCCTTGCAGTCCAAGGGACTCTCAAGAGTCTTCTACAACACCACAGTTCAAAAGCATCAATTCTTCAGCGATCAGCTTTCTTCACAGTCCAACTCTCACATCCATACATGACCACAGGAAAAACCATAGCCTTGACTAGATGGACCTTTGTTGGCAAAGTAACGTCTTTACTTTTTAATATGCTATCTAGGTTGGTCATAACTTTCCTTCCAAGGAGTAAGCGTCTTTTAATTTCATGGCTGCAATCAGCATCTGCAGTGATTTTGGAGCCCAAAAAAATAAAGTCTGACACCGTTTCCACATTTTCCCCATCTATTTCCCATGAAGTGATGGGACCACATGCCATGATCTTAGTTTTCTGAATGTTGAGCTTCAAGCCAACTTTTTCATTCTCCTCTCACTTTCATCAAGCGGCTTTTGAGTTCCTCTTCACTTTCTGCCATAAGGGTGGTGTCATCTGCATATCTGAGGTTATTGATATTTCTCCCAGCAATCTTGATTCCAGCTTGTGCTTCTTCCATCCCAGCGTATCTCATGATGTACTCTACATATAAGTTAAATAGGCAAGGTGACAATATACAGCCTTGACGTACTCCTTTTCCTATTTGGAACCAGTCTGTTGTTCCATGTCCAGTTCTAACTGTTGCTTCCTGACCTGCATATAGGTTTCTTACACAGTCATCTTTCCAAACTGGCTACTCTATTCATGAACCCATTGTCCCAGCACTGAATTAGGGGATGACAGATGCTATCTGATATCAGCTGGACCATAAATCCATCATGGTATTTTTCCTCATTATACAAAACTTCTAGTTACATATGGTCTGATGGACCTTATGGTCCACATATTAGAGCTGTTTATATTATGGCCAGAACTTGCTACAGACCTCTTATCTTCTTTGAGCTTCACTAAAAGCAGGTAGCATATATTTGATTTGGTAAATGGATCCAAGAAATATTCCCAAGTGTAAAATGTTTTGCTACTCAGTACCTAAAGAGATCTACAAGGCATTACGCTAGCTTCCTAGTGGTGAGAAGTATGAGCTGTAAAAATTTTCTTAGTGTGGAGATAATACATAGACATGCTCCTGACGACTGTTAAATTCACTGTTGTGCTAGTCTATGAATCTTCTGAGTGTATATCCCCTACCCTCTGGAGCATATATGTCTTATCAAGGAGCTCATAAATCTTACCAAGGCCTCCAACATGTTCATCATCTCTTGCTCATTTGTGCCAATTAACATGACTATAGGAGACCAAAGTAATGTACTGCAGAGTATCCAAATGGTTGGGATCTCCAGGAACTACATTGAAAGAAAGGACTCGAGAGTTCACACAGCCTGAATCAAGGCTGTACTGTTCCGTATTTCTTATTCCATGTTGATAGAGGTAGAAAATAACACATTTGCCAGATTAACAGCAAAGGCTGACAGTAAATAATAATTAATCTAATACAAACTCTGAAAGTCAGAGGGTCTTCTTGTTAGCACAAAAAGAGACTCTCAATTTCTGCATTTTTGAAGGAAAGAAAAATACTTCATAGTTGTCAGTCACTCGGTCATGTCAAACTCTCTGTGACCCCATGGACTGCAGCGCACCAGGCTTTCCTGGCCTTCACCATCTCCCAGAGTTTGCTCAAACTCATGTCCATTGAGTCGATGATGCCCTCTGGACATCTCATCCTCTGTCACCTCCTTTTCCTCCTGCCCTCAATCTTTCCCAGCATCAGGGTCTTTTCCAAAATATTGCATCTTCAGCTCCAGTATCAGTCCTAACAGCCTCATAAGAGTAGTAGAGCTCCAGAGAAAGTTGAGTTCTCAACTGTGGCAAATCTGATACAAGATTGGAACCCTACTGGGAAAGCAAGGAATCTTGAATCTAGGGATGGGGCCCGTTGGGTCAGTTTATCAAAGACCTAGAATTCCTGTATCCTCCTGATCTTGCTGAGCTCACAGAAGTGGCCCACACATCCCTGTTAAAGTCTGGTGCTTCTCTTTCTGCTTTGCAAAACAATATGCAGTCCTCTCAGGATCTGTCTTCACTTCCTCTCCTGACCACCAGACCAATATCTAGGGTCAATTTACAATGTTACTAAACCAGGAAAGTCTAGGTTTGCTCAAAAACAAAAAGAATATATCAAAAGATCAATAAGATCTCATTAACATATATTACCAGGTGTCAAGAGGTTCTAGATCAGGGGGGCAGAACTCAAAGCTGGATAAGTGAGAGTTTTATTTGCCATTCTTCTGGGATATTGGCTTTAACTTCCTGGCAAGACTTTAGGGAAACAGTGTTGAGATACTGCTAGGATGATCCTGGGAAGCTTGGAAAAAAGACAAGCCTGTTCTAAACAAAGTGATAATTCTAGAACCACTGTGACAAACAGCTGAGACAGTGATCAGTATGGCAGAGAGAAGTGAACAGGCTCGAGGAGATATATATTTGGAAAGCCCAACCAGTGACAATATTTTGTGGGAGGTGAAGTTGGGACTAGTTGAACTGCAATGCATTCCTCTACTAGAGGACTTGGCCAGTCCTTCTGGAAATTCTGGCATGGTCCTTAAAAGTAGACCCAAGTGGAAGCAATGAGGCTGGGCCATTGTACTCTCCTCTGTTATCGAATACAGACTATCTAGGGAAAGGAGTATAACCTTGAGTGAGATGGATTCTTTAGCTAAGGCCAATCCCCAGCAAAAGACTCATCTAAGAGCTATTTGCAACCAATACTATTGTAATCGAAGTCATTGAATGCTATGCTTCTATAACAGTGATACATGGATTGTGGTATTTTTAATATGCTATCTAGGTTGGTCATAACTTTCCTTCCAAGGAGTAAGCGTCTTTTAATTTCATGGCTGCAATCAGCATCCACAGTGATTTTGGAGCCCAAAAAAATAAAGTCTGACACTGTTTCCACTGTTTCCCCACCTATTTCCCATGAAGTAATGGGATAGTCAAGGCAATGGTTTTTCCCATGGTCATGTATGGATGTGAGAGTTGGACTGTGAAGAAAGCTGATCGCAGAAGAATTGATGCTTTTGAACTGTGGTGTTGGAGAAGACTCTGGAGAGTCCCTTATACTGCAAGGTGATCCAACCAGTCCATTCTAAAGGAGATCAATCCTGGGTGTTCATTGGAGGGACTGATGCTAAAGCTGAAACTGCAATACTTTGGCCACCTCATGCAACGAGTTGACTCACTGGAAAAGACTCTGATGCTGGGAAAGGTTGGGGGCGGGAGGAGAAGTGGACGATGGAGAATGAGATGGCTGGATGGCATCACCGACTCTGTGGACATGAGTTTGAGTGAACTCCAGGAGTTGGTGATGGACAGGGAGGCCTGGCGTGCTGTGATTCATGGGGTCACGGAGAGTCAGACACAACTGAGTGACTGAACTGAACTGAACTGAACTGAATGGGTCCAGATGCCATGATCTTTGTTTTCTTAATGTTGAGCTTCAAGCCAATCTTTTCACTCTCCTCTTTCACTTTCATCAAGAGGCTTTTGAGTTCCTCTTCACTTTCTGCCATAAGGGTAGTGTCATCTGCATATCTGAGGTTATTGATATTTCTCCCAGCAATCTTGATTCCAGCTTGTGCTTCTTCCAGCCCAGCATTCCTCATGATGTGCTCTGCATATAAGTTAAATAAGCAAGGTGACAATATACAGCCTTGACGTACTCCATTTCCTATTTGGAACCAGTCTGTTGTTCCATGTACAGTTCTGACTGTTGCTTCCTGACCTGCATACAGGTTTCTCAAGAGGCAGGTCAGGTGGTCTGGTATTCCCATCTCTTTCAGAATGTTCCACAGTTTATTGTGATCCACACAGTCAAAGGCTTTGGCATAGTCAATGAAGCAGAAAAAAACCATCTATCATTTTCTGGAACTCTCTTGCTTTCTCCATGATCCAGCGGATGTTGGCAATTTGATCTCTGGTGCCTCTGCCTTTTCTAAAACCTGCTTGAACATCTGGAATTTCGCGGTTCACATATTACTGAAGCCTGGCTTGGAGAATTTTGAGCATGACTTTACTAGCGTGTGAGATGAGTGCAATTGTGCGGTAGTTTGAGCATTCTTTGGCATTGCCTTTTTGGGATTGGAATGAAGACTGACCTTTTCCAGTCCTGTGGCCATTGCTGAGTTTTCCAAATTTGCTGGCATATTGAGTGCTGCACTTTCACAGCATCATCTTTCAAGATTTGAAATAGCTCAACTGGAATTCCATCCCCTCCACTAGCTTTGTTAGTAGTGATGCTTTCTAAGGCCCACTTGACTTCACATTCCAAGATGTCTGGCTCTAGGACTTCTAGAATAAGCCGAAATCTTTCTCTCCTTGCTGGCTTTGTCTTCAGATCTCTGAATATCTGGCCCCTCCTAGTCACTCAGTCTCAGTTCAGATGTTCACATTCTCAGTTCATATTCTCACTGACATTCACTTGTAAGTAGCTTTTTCCCATCACTGTAAACCATCCCTTCCCATTACAACATTTCTTTTTCCATTTATTTCATAGCATACATGTGTGCTAAGTCACTTCAGTATGTCTGATCAATAGGCTATAGCC
Organism: Moschus berezovskii; assembly: GCF_049115385.1. Lineage (NCBI taxonomy): Eukaryota > Metazoa > Chordata > Mammalia > Artiodactyla > Moschidae > Moschus > Moschus berezovskii. The sequence continues at coordinate 64,183,127 of NC_142460.1, forward strand.
TGCCAGGCACCTCTGTCCACGGAATTCTTCAGGCAAGAATGCTGGAGAGGGTAGCCATTCCCTTCTTCAGGGGATCTTCCTGATCCAAGGATGGAAACTGCATCTTTTATGTCTCCTGCATTGGCAGGTGGGTTCTTAACCACTAGTGCCACCTGGGAAGCCCTTATTTCATAGCATTGATCACTAATTTCATTTATTTGGTTATTTGATTATTTCTGCCTCCCTACGCCAATGCCATGCTTACTCCTTGGAAGGAAATGTATTACCAACCTAGACAGCGTTTTAAAAAGCAGAGACATTATTTTGCCAACAAAAGTCCATCTAGTCAAGGCTATGGTTTTTCCAGTAGTCATGTATGGATGTGAGAGTTGGACTATAAAGAAAGCTGAGCACCGAAGAATTGATGCTTTTGAACTATGATGTTAGAGAAGACTTGAGAGTCCCTTGAGCTGCAAAGAGATCCAACCAGTCCATCCTAAAGGAAATCAGTTCTAAATATTCATTGGAAGAACTGATGTTGAATCTGAAACTCCAATACTTTGGCCACCTGATTCAAAGAACTGACTCATTTGAAAAGACTCTGATGCTGGGAAAGTTTGAAGGCAGGAGGAGAAGGAGACAACAGAGGATGAGATGGTTGGATGGCATCGCCAACTCAATGGACATGAGTTTGTGTAGACTCCAGGAGTTGGTGATGGACAGGGAGGCCTGGCATGCTGTAGTCCATGGGGTCGCAAAGAGTTGGATATGATTGAGCAACTGAACTGACCTCAATGCCGGTTTAAGACTAAATATTAAAAAACTAAGATCATGGCACCCGGCCCCATTATTGCATGGCAAATAGAAGGGGGAAAGGTAGAAGTAGTGACAGATTTCCTCTTCTTGGGCTCCAAAATCACTGCGGATGGTGACTGCAGCCATGAAATCAGAAGACAATTGCTTCTTGGCAGGAAAGCAATGACAAACCTAGACAGTGTGTTGAAAAGCAGAGACATTACTCTGTCGACAAAGGTCCGTATAGTCAAGGCTATGGTCTTCCCAGTGGTCATGTACAGTTGTGAGGGCTGGACCATCAAGAAGGCAGAATGCCAAAGAATTGATGCCTTCGAACTATGGCACTGGAGAAGACTCCTGAAAGTCCCTTGGACAGCACAGAGATCAAACCAGTCAATCTTAAGGGAGATCAACCCTGAATATTCACTGGAAGGACTGATGCTGAAGCTGAAGCTGAACCTCCAGTATTTTGGTCATCTGATGTGAACAGACGACTCACTGGAAAAGTCCCTAATGCTGGGAAAGATAGAGGGAAAAAGAGGGTGTCAGAGGATGAGATGGCTGGACAGCATCCCTGATATAATGAACTTGAACTTGGGCAAACTCTGGGAGATGGTGAGGGACAGGGAGGCCTGGCGTGCTGCAGTCCATGGGGTCACAAAGAGTTGGATATGACTGGATTACTGAACAACAACCCCAATGCCATCCCATGAATGGGGATCTAGTCTGTCCAGTTCATCCCTCTATGCCTTGAGTTGTACCTGGCATTCACTCAGTTCTCCCTGAAGATTTGTTAAATGAGCAAAAGAACAAAGTCCCTCTTGTTTGTTTAAATCAATAGAATTCTGGCTGTATAGAATTTCCATTTTGGTTTAGGCTTGAAAATGGGAAAATCTGAGGGGAAATGTACATTTTTCTGCAAGGAATGCTAGAAACCCAGACTCATATAATAGAAATCTTATTATCATAAAGGAAAAGAAAAGGAAAAATTATAAGAAATATTTAGAAATATTTGTGGACAGTAATATACCCATTTCATGGGTTCTGAATCTATATACAACCAGAAGCCCACACCACAGCCTGGCTGGTACGCTACTGCCTTCTATAGAATGCCGAGAAAACTGGGCTTGTGGTCTAATATAACAGGAAGGGTGGTTTGAGAGGCAGTAGGATTACTGCCAATATGACAGGGCCTCTCACCCTCAGCTCCCAGAGGAGAGAGACCAAGAACCACAAAACCACCAAGGCCAGTGCTCTGACTTCTGGAGAATATACAGGCACCAGGGTAAGTAATGAGTTAGGCCTGGCAGACTGTATGTTATTCCGAGATGAGATGAAGAGAAACAGAGCAGAGATGGATGAGTGCCCGTGGGAAAAAGAAAGTATCAGCTCTCACACACACCATTGTGCCCTGCATGACTGGGTTAAACAGAAAGCTGGCAGGCAGCAAGAAAGGGAACTGAAGGAAGCAAAAAATAGCAGACAATGCCCTCCTCTCTCAGTCTCTAACTTTCTGGTGAGGAAATAAAATGTTGCTACCAAATGTACCATGTGATGGCATTAATTATCTCATTCTTCCATCATCAAGAGAAAATCGACTCATATTATCATCAACATGAGGCCACTTTAGAAAAAGTAGTACATTGTAGTGATTAGTAATTGAAATTCTGGATCCCATGCAAACCTGGGCTCAAATTATGGTTTTATCTCATAGAACCATAACACTTTTTACAATGGGGATGCTTTATTAACACTACATGAGATTGTATAAGGAAAAAAAATAAATGGTTCATGTGAAAAGATTAATTGAGCACCTGAAACAGAGAGCTCTCAATAAATGACAAAATATAAACAAGATATGAAATTATTATTTTACCATCTAATCTTCTTTTATCTCCCAATGGACAAAGCAAGTGGTCTAAATAAAGACACATATTCTCCACAAAAAGAGTCTATGGGATATTGTGAATGTGAAAGAAGTTAAGGAGCTAAAAAAGGTAAGTGTTCTATATTTAAAATAGGTGTAAGTCTAGAAATCCCCCCAAAAGTCAACTATGAGCTGCAGACTTTTAATTATTAAGAGCAATAGTTAGTCATCAAATAAAGAACAAATAATATAATTTTAGAATTAAAATAAAAACTTTTTATATTGATGCAATATACTATTATTTTCTACATGTTTGGCAAGGAATAAAAAGTTGAAGGATGACATTTAATAATAGTGTATAAGAAATATGTACCCTTGTACACTGCTGTTGGAAGCATAAGTAAATATAAAGTCTCTGGAGGACAATTTTCCAACATGTGCCAAACACTTTAAAAATGCTTCCTCTTTGATCCAGAACTTATTCTAAGAAAATAACAAAAGAGTTCCACAAAGATGTATGCATAAGTATCTCATTTTAGATTTTTTTAACAGTCCTTCCTGCTCACAGAAATCTTGCCTGTTTGTTGTTGAGATTTTGCTAAATAAATTATGGTGAATATTTTGTAGCCACTGAAAATGATAATATAGATACACATTGACATTACAAAGCTCATGATACATTGCCATTCATTGTAAAAGTTTAAGTTAATATTTTCCTGCACTTAGAAATATGATATCAGTTCTTTGCTGTATATATCTTTGAATATAAAAAAGAAAGTGAGAAAGTGACAAAAATGGCAGAGTAGGAAGACCCTTAGCTCACCTTCTCCCATGGTTGTTGTCGTTTAGTTGCTAAGTTGTGTCTGACTCTTTGAGGCCCCATGACTGTAGCCCTCCAGGCTCCTCTACCCATGGGATTTTCTAGGCAGGAATGCTGGATTGTGTTGCCATTTTCTTCTCCAGGGCATCTTTCCGACCCAGGGGTCAAACTTAGGTCTCCTGCTTTGCAGGCAGAATCTTTACTATTGAGTCACCTGGGAAGTTTACCTCCTCTCATAAGCACACTAAAATTACAAATATTTACAGAGAAGTTGTCAATGAAAACAACCCAAAGACTAGCAGAAGAAATCTTCTATAATTAAAGATATAAAGAAGGAATCATAATAAAATAGGGAGGAGGAGCAGAAATAAGGTAGAGTCAAGATACATACCCCCAGGTAGGCAACCCACAAATGGGAGAATAATCACCATTAAAGAGGTTTTTCCCCAGAGAATGAGGCCTCTGAATCCCACATCAGAATCCCCAATCTGAAGGTCTTGCACCAAAAAGTGAGGTCCCCAAACATTTGGATTGGAAGGCCAATGGTGTATACTTTCAGGAGAGTCAGAGGTCTGTGGAAACCACAGTCTCTGCTCTTAAAGGACCCACACAAACTCTCACACACTCCAAGATCCAGGGCAGAAGCAGCATTTTGAAAGAAGCGTGGGGCAGACACACTTGCTGATCTTGGAGAGCCTCCCCTAGAAGCAGCTGGAAACTGGAACTCCTCCAGGGAAAAAAGATGCTGGCAGCAGCCATTTAGGGACAGCAGCTATTTAGCTCCTAAATGGTGCTGGCAAGTGCCATTTTGGAACACTCCTTCTGTCATATAAGCACTAGGACCCAGCTCCTCCCACTAGCCAGTCAGCATCTTGGGGAGGCCCCAGGTCAAGCAACTTAGGGTGGGGTCATAGTCACACCTACCTGCAGGGTGCCTACCATAAGACCTCTGGCAGCCCCCAGTCATCCCAGGACTCGATAGTACCCACCAGAGGGTCCAGGACCCAGCTCCACACATCAGTGGGCCAGCACTATCTCCAGGGCACGCATCACCCGGCAGCTAGCCATGTCCAAAACCAGCCTCACCAGCCAGCCAGTTGACCCAGACCCGGGACCCTCCTCGGTCACAACCTCACCGATCAGTAGGCTGACAATAACTCTGGGACTCCATGTGCCCCATTACCAGCACCATGGGACCCTGCTTTGCCCACCAGAAAGCCTGCACTAGCCCCAAGACCACCTAGGGTTCTGCAGCCAGCCAACTCAGGACATGATCCTGTCTGCTAGTGGGTCAGCATCAGGATTCCTCTGGTCATGCAGCTAGCCATGCCAGGACCTAGTTCCACCAACCAACTGGAACAAGGTCAGTCATGCCTATCAGAATGTCCATGGTAGTCAGTCCACCTCAACAGAAGGACAAATGCAGCTGAAATAGAGGGCACCTCTAGGACACATAGCTCTGGTGCCAGAGGGAAGTGTACTGTTGGGCCCCATAGAATGTCTTCTGCATAAGGCTGTGTCTCCAAGTTCAGGAAATATACATAGAAATGAAGGTGAATTGGTCAAAATGAGGCAACAGAGGAGTATGTTCCAAATGAAGGAACAAGATAAAAACTCAGAAGAAAAAGTAAGGGAAGGGGAGATAAGCAATCTACCTAATAAAAATTCAAGGTAATAATCATACAAATGCTCAAAGAACTCAGGGGAAGAATGGAAAAACACAGTAAGAAGTTTCACAAAGAGTTAGAAAAATATAAAAAACAGCCAAAGAGAGCTGAAGAATACAATAACTGAAACAATATACTAGAAGGAATCCACAGTATAACCCTAACCCTAACTAATTAACTAAAAAAATAAACTGCAAACTAGAAGACAGAGTGATTACCCAAGGTGATTGTGAAAAGAATTTTTTTTAAATGAGGTACATATAAGAGACTTCTGGGACAATGTCAAGTGTACCAACACTCATATTAAGAGGTTCCCAAAGACCTACCTTATAGCACAGGAAACTCTGCTCAATATACATAACAACCTAAATGGGAAGTGAATTTGAAAAAAAAAAGATCCATGTATATGAATAACTGAATTACTTTGCTGTAAATCTGAAAGTAACACAGCATTGTTAATCAACTATATTCTAATATGAAATAAAATGTTTTTTAAAAAGACATCCCAAAAGGAGAAAAGAGAAATAAAATTTCAGAGAATATACTTGAAGACAAAATAGCTGAAAATTTCCCTAACGTGGGAAAGGAAACAGATATTCAGGTCCAGGAAGAAGAGTCAGGATCAACAGGATCAACCCAAGAAGTCCACACCAAGACACAGTCTAATTAAAATGGTAAAATTAAAGACAAAAGATATCAGAAAAAGCAAGGAAAAAGTAATAAATTATGTACAAGGAAACTCCTTTCCAACAGACTCAGTTGAAATTTTAGCAGAAACTCTGCAGGCAAGAAAGGAATGACACAGTATACATAAAGTGATGATAGGGAAAAACCTACAAGCAAGAATATTCCGTCTGGCAAAGATATCATTAAGATGTGAAGGATTAAAAGTTTTACAGATACCAAGAGCTAGAAGTTTTACAGAAAAGCAAGAGCTACCTCCAAGAGGTGGTGCAGTGGTAAAGCATCAGCCTGCAAAGCAGGCAGCTTGCAAGTTCAATCCCTGGGTCAGGAAGATCCCCTGGAGAAGGAAATGACAACCCACTCTAGTAGTCTTGCCTGGAAAATTCCATGGACAGAGGAGCCTGGTGGGCTACAGTCCATGGGGTCATAAAGAGTCAAACATGACTGAGGATGGGCACGCAAGAGTTAAAAGACATTCATCAACACAAAACAGCTGCACTAAAAATGTTAAAGGGACTTCTCTAAGAGGAAAGGAAAAGGCCACAAAATGAAAAATCTCATTGGTAAAAGCAAATATATAGTAAAAATAGTAGATCAATCACTTATAAAGCTAGTAGGGAGATTAAAAGACTAAAGTAGTAAAATCATCTAAATCCACAATAAGTCGTTAAGGGATTACACAAAACAAAAAGATGTAAAATATGACATCAAAAACAGTAAATGTGGGTGGGTGAATTAAAAATGCAGAGTCATTAAATGCATTTGATCTTAAGAGATCAGCAACTTAAAATAATCACATATACATAGATTGTTATATATAAACTTTGTGGAAATCACAAATCCCAAATTTATAATACATACACATACAAAAAGAGAAAGGGATACAAATGTGACACTAAAAGTGAAAGTGAAAGTTGCTCAGTCGTGTCTGACTCTTTGTGACCCCATGGCCTATACAGTCCATGGAATTCTCCAAGCCTTTCCCTTCTCCTGGGGATCTTCCCAACCCAGGGATCAAACCCAGGTCTCCCGCATTGCGGGAGGATTCTTTACCAGCTGAGCCACAAGGGAAGCCCAAGAATACTGGAGCGGGTAGCCTAGCCCTTCTCCAGCAGATCTTCCCAACCCAGGAATCAGACCAGGGTCTCCTGCATTGCAGGCTGATTCTTTACCAGCTGAGCTACCCAGGAAGTCTGTGACACTAAAGATAGTCTTCAAACCACAGGGGAAGAGCACAAAAGAAGGAACAAAAAAGAACTGCAAAAACAACCCCCAATCAATTAATAACATGGCAGCAATTACACAGCTACTATAATTACTTCAAATGTAAACAGACTTAATGTTCCAGTTGAAAAATACAGAATGGCTGAATGGATGTAAAGACAAGATCCATATATGCTGCATACAAGAGGCTCACTTCAGCTCTAAAAACACACTCAGACTGAAAGTGAGGGGGATGGAAAAGGTATTTCATGCAAATGGAAACATAAAGAAAGCAAGATACTTATATGAGACAAAATAAAAATACTGTAAAAAGAGATAAAGAAAGATATTACATAATGATAAATTATGTAATCAATCCAGGAAGATATAACAATTGTTAAGAAAAATATGTCCCCAACATAGGAGTACCTAAATACATAAAGCAAATATTAACAACCATGAAAGATAAATAGCCAGTACTACAATAATTGCATGGGAATTTAACATCTCACTTACATCATCCAGACAGAAAATCAATAATGAAACACTGGCCTAAAATGATACATGTAGTTCAGATGGTGTTGAGAGATAAATACAGAATATTCCACCCCAAAGCAGCAGAATACATATTCTTTTCAAGTGCACATGGAGCGTTCTCCATGACAGATCGTATACTAGGCCATGAAACAAGTCTCAGTAAATTTAAGAAGACTGAAATCATAACTAAACATCTTTTCTAAAGAAAACGCTATGAGGCTAGAAATCAACTACAAGAAAAAAAAAATTTCAAAACACAAAAGTACACGTTGGCTAAACAATATGCTACTAAACAACCAGTAGGGCACTGAAGAAATCAGAGAGGAAATAAATACCTGGAGTCAAATGAAAACACAAGCAAAATCAATGGTACTCATCAAAAGCAGTTCTAAGAGGGAAGTTTATAGTGATAAAAGACTATGTCAGGAAACAACAAAAATTTGAAACAAACAAACATTACAACTAAAGGAACTAGATAAACAAGACAAAACCAGAATTCAGTATAGGGAAACAAATAACACAGATCAGAGCAGATAAATGAAATAGACATTAAAGCTAACAAAAGATCAATGAAACTAAGAACTGTTTATTTAAAAAGAAAAAAATCATAAACCTTTAGCAGACAGACTCATCAAGAAAAAAAAATCCAAATAAAATCAGAGGTAAAAACGTAGAAGACAAACTGACAAAAAATTGCAGAGCAAGCACACTTCCAAACTCATTCTACAAGTATCATCCTGACAATAAAATCAAAGATATAATTTTTAAAAAGAAAATTACAGGTTAATATCACTGACGAGCATAGATGCAAAAATCTGGAACAAAATATCAACAAACTGAATTTGACAATATATTAAAAGGATCATATAGGATATGTCATGGTCAAGTGGGATTTATCCTAAGGATGGAAGGATGGCTCCATATCCACAAATCAATCACTGTGATACACTGCATTGCTGTTGTTGTTCAGTTGCTCAGTCCTGTCTGACCTTTTGCAACCCCATGGATTGCACATGTCAGGCTTCCCTGTCCTTCACCATCTTCTGGAGCTTTCTCAAACTCATGTCCATTGAGTCAGTGATGTCACCCAAACATCTCATCCTCTGTCGTCTCCTTTTCCTCCTGCCTTCAATCTTTTCTAATGATTCTGCTCTTCATATCAGGTGGCAAAAGTATTGGAGTTTCAGCTTCAACATCAGTCCTTCCAATGAACACCCAGGATTGATCTCCTTTAGAATGGACTGGTTGGATCTGCTTGCAGTCCAAGGGACTCTCAAGAGTCTTCTTCAGCACCACAGTTCAAAAGCATCAATTCTTCGGCACTCAGCTTTCTTCACAGTCCAACTCTCACATCCATACATGACCACTGGAAAAACCATAGCCTTGACTAGAAAGACCTTTGTTGGCAAAGTAATATCTCTGCTTTTTAATATGCTGTCTAGGTTGGTCAAAACTGTCCTTCCAAGGAGTAAGCATCTTTTGATTTCATGGCTGCAGTCACCATCGGCAGTAATTTTGAAGCCCAAGAAAATAAAGTCTGTCACTGTTTCCATCATTTCCCCCTCTATTTGCCATGAAGTGATGGGACCAGATTCCATGATCTTTGTTTTTTAAATGTTGAGTTTTAAGCCAGCTTTTTCACTCTCTTTCACTTTCATCAAGGTGGTCTTTAGTTCCTCTTTGCTTTCTTCCATAAGGGTGGTGTCATCTGCATATCTGAAGTTATTGATATTTCTCCCAGAAATCTTGATTTCAGCTTGTGCTTCATCCAGCCAGGTCTTTCACATGATGTGATGTACTCTGCATATAAGTTAAATAAGCAGAGTGACAACACACAGCCTTGATGTACTCCTTTCCCCATTTTGAACCACATTAACACCACATTAACTGGTTGAAAAAATAAAAATAGTATGATCATCTTAATAAATGAAAAAATATCTTTTGACAAAATTCAGTATCCATTTATAACTTAATTTCTCCACAAAGTGGGTACAGAGGAAACAGACCTCAGCATAATAAAGGCCATATATGACAAGTCCACAGCTAGCATCATATTCAATGGCAAAAACCTAAAACCTTTTCTTTTAAGATCAGAAACAAGACAAGGATAACCACTCTTGTCACTTTTATTCAGCATAGTATTGGAAGTCTTATTCATACCAATGAGACAAGAGAGAGAAATAAAGGAATCTAAATTGGAAAGACAGAAGAGAAGCTGTACTGTTTGCAGATGACCTGATACCACACATAAAATATTCTCTAGACACTCTCCCAAACTTGCTAGAATTCATGAATGAATTTGGTAAAATAGCAGGATAGAAAATTAATATATGTAAATCTGTTGCATTTCCATATATTATAATTAAACTATCAGAAAGAGAAATTAGGAAAACAATTCTATCTGCATCAACATCAAAAAGAATATGGATGCATATTACTCTGTATAAAATAGATAAACAACAAGGTACTACTATACAGCACAGGGAACTATATTCAGTATTTTATAATTACCTATAATATAAAGTAATCTGAAAAAGAATATATATATATATATCAGAATGTATATTGACATATGATATGTATATGAAACATTTTCTATCAGAAACTAACATAATATTGTAAATCAACTATACTTCCATAAAAAATAAAAATAAATTAACATCCTGAAAATATTAATGGTTTTCGGATGTCTGTTTACACTACTATCAATGTTTGTTTGCTTCACCTAAACTACATCCAATTTCCTTTGTCTTATTAGCACTATAATGGTAGACTATCAATTTTTTTCTTATCCATTATTACTTGACCAAAATATTGGCTTGACCAGAGAACTCATTAGAGAACAGCACTGACTGGGAATGATTCTCCTTGTCTTGTTTTCAGTGTTCTTGTGAAGGAAAGTCACCTAGTCTTCTGGGACCATTTTTTCCCTTGTAAATGATAAAATGAGACACCAATATACTATAAGCATACAAGTAAAACCATAATGGTGTTAGAGTATTTCGAAAAACTATCATTTTAGTAACATGATTTAATTTAAAACCAGAGGAGTAAGAAACAATAGGATGACTAGCCAGATGACCAGTTTTAAGGCTTGATATTGAAAATCCATTTCTCCTTTTTTAAAACCAGCCAGAACTTTTAAAGTGCTGTATTGTTTCCCACTATAATTCATGTCATCACTAACACCTAGACCATAAAAGATGCCTGCCTCTTGCTTGCCTTGGGTGTTAGTGAGGTTGTGGCAGCCACTGAAACAGAACTCAAATTTTGGCAATAAAAGTCACATTTTACTTGAGTTTTCTCCTCTTTCCTTCCAAGTCAATGTGTACTTAGTTAATGATTTTGATGCCATTTTGGACCAAATAGAATAAATTTAGAGCCAAATGCACAGCTTATTTCATGGTATGTTTAGAATCAGCTCTACACTGCCAAAGTGAGGGGAAAAGCTGGATAAATCTGAGTAGTACAGACAGTCCCTCTGGAAAATTTGCCTTGTCTGTCTGGGATTACCTGAATTATCAGTAAGCATTCATTTGTATACAAAAATGTTTTCCTTTCTGACAAAGTTTTTGTTTTGCAGGAGACAAACGGAATCTGTTTTCACTACCAACCATCCAGTTGGACTATGTTGACCAAAATGACACAGTAGAGAATATGGTGACATATTGCAGAAAAATGTTCACTACCCAAGCTTATGTGAGTTCTCTATCTGTGCAGGGGATACCAAATAATAATTAAATACATCACAAGGCAACACTTAAAACCAAAACATAATGGAAAACATATATGATTTATTCAGCAAGTCTTTATTAGTGTTTCTATATTAATTATACATGATATGTTAGCATATTATACAAGCTAATATTTACTGCAGACTTACGATATGTCAGGCTTTGTGCTAAGTGCTTCATCCCATTTACTTCTACACAGTCTGGTAAGAGATTTATCATTATTATCTCTAGAGCTGAGTAAACCTAGAGAAGTTCGGAGACTCACACTGAGTCATACTGTCTGCTGCTGCTGCTGCTAAGTCACTTCAGTCATGTCCGACTTTGTGTGACCCCGTAGACTGCAGCCCACCAGGCTGCCCCGTCCCTGGGATTCTCTAGGCAAGAAAACTGGAGTGGGTCATTAAACCCAAATTGGAACCCTTGAAGGCTGATTTCAGAGCTTCGTTTTTAACCATTACACTACACTGCTTATAGCAGTGGTAAGCAATGAGTGAACCACAAAAAATTAAAAAATATGGTCCCACCCACATGGAATTTGCTTTTGTGGAATAAAACAACTGCCTGGGGAAAGTAGGCTGAGAATGGATGGACCCAAATTTTCCATATTCCTAAGGGGGCGGGAGGAGAAGGGGACGACAGAGAATGAGATGGCTGGATGGCATCACCGACTCTGTGGACATGAGTTTGAGTGAACTCCGGGAGTTAGTGATGGACAGGGAGGCCTGGCGTGCTGTGATTCATGGGGTCACGGAGAGTCGGACACGACTGAGCGACTGAACTGAACTGAACTGAACTGAACTGAACTGAAGGTTAGTTTGTTAATAATAACAGTGTCATATACTTATTGTTTCATCCAACAACTCCTGGTGACTGTCATTTCATGCCTCATTTTGAAAGAAGGAGCAGGACTTCCAACTGCAGGTAGATATACTTTTTCTCATTCCTCTCACTGAGTACAACTAAAATCCCTATGCAATATGTGTAAAACAATATTAAAGGTCTCTGAAAGGTTTAGAGAGAAAAGAAGATGACCAGAGACTTCAGGACAGAAGGAATTACACACTAGTGAATTTCCTGGATTTTCTTTTTATCACACATATCCTATAGTTGAAATGAAAGAAGCTAGAAATCTAGAAAAGCTAGAAATGCCTATATGATAAGCCAACAGCTAAATCTGAATCAATGATGTAAAGTTGAAAGCTTACCCTCTAAGATCAGAGACAAAACAAGGGTGTTCACTCAGCACCACTATTCAACATGGTAATGAAAATCTTAGCCTGAGTAATTGAACAAGAAAAAAAAAAAGACATCAAAATTAGAAAACAAGAAGTATAACTGTCTTTATTTGCAGATGACAGGATCTTATATACATAAAATCATAAAGATTTCACCAAAAAGCTCTCAGAACTAATGAGCTCAGTAAAGTTGCAGATTACATAATCAACCTACAAAAATTTCTATACACTAAAATTTCTGCATTTCTGTACACTAAAAATGAACTAACTAGCCAAAAAATAAGTTAAAACAATTACGTTTACAATAGCACCACAAAGAATAATATACTTAGAATTAAATTTAACCAAGAAGGTGAAAGACGTGTACACTGAAAATTATAAAATATTTATAGGGCTTCCCTGGTGGTCCAGTGGCTAAGAATTCATCTGCCAATGCAAGGGAGGTGGGTCAATCTCTGCTCTGAAAAGATACCATGTGGCAACTAAGCCTGTGCACCAGAACTACTGAGCCAGCGCTCTAGAGCTTGTCAGTCACAACTAATGAGTTGTGCCACAACTACTGAAGCCGTGGGTCTAGAGCCCATACTCTGGAACAAGAGAAGCCACCACAGTGAGAAGCCAGTGCATCCCAACTAGAGAGTAGTCCCCACTCTCCACAACTAGAGAAAGCTGGCTCTCAGCAACAAAGACTCAGCACAGCCATAAATAAATAAAAAAGTATAATCCTTAAAAAGTTATAAAATAAATTGAAAAGGACACAAGTAAATTGAAAAAGACATACATAAATAGAAAAATATTCCATAGATTGGAAGAACTGATGCTATTAAAGCATTCATAGTACTCAAAGTCATTTACAGATTTAATACAACGCCTATCAAAATTCTAATGGCATTCTTCATAGAAATAGGGGGGAAAATTCATCCTAAAATCCATATGGAACTTCAGATTATCCCAAATAGCTAAATTCTTAAACATGAACTTTGAACAAGAAGATCAATGCTAAAAACACCACAGTTCTTGATTTCAAAATATATTACCAAAAAAAGTGATGAGAAATTAGACCATTGAAAATATATTACAAAGCTCTAGTAATCTAAATAGTACAATACTAGCATAAAAACAGATATATAAGCCAGTGGAAGAGAAAAGATAGAAAATCCATATATTTATGGTCAGTTGATCTTCAATAATGGTGCCAAGAATAACACTCATTAATAAATACTGTTGGAAAAACTGGATATCTACAACCAAAGGAGTAAAATTGGACCTATGCCTCAGACGATATAAATAACAAATTCAAGATGAAGTCAAGGCCTAAATTTAAGACCTGATATTATAAGACTCTAGAAGTAAACATACGAAAACCCCTTGACATTGGCCTGTGTAATTATTCTTTTTAAGATACGCTCCCCTAAGCACAAGCAACAAAAGCAAAAATAGACAAGTGGGATTACATCTAACCTAAAGCTTCTGCAGAGCAAAGCAAACAATCAACAGAGTAAAAAGGCAACCTAAAGAATGAGAAAAATATTTGCATATAATAATCTGATAAGGAATTAATATTCAAAATATATAAGAACTCCTACAATTCCATAGCAAAATATAAAAGATAACCTGATTAAAATATAAGCAAAGGACCTGAGTAGACATTTCTTATAAGAAGACACAAATGGTCATCAAGTATACAAAAAGATGATCAGTATCACTAACCACTAAGGAAATTCAAATAGAAACCACAGCATTATGTCACTTCACACCTCTCAAGATGGCAATTATTTAAAAAACAACAAAACAAACAAACAAAAACAAGAGTGGGTGAAGATGCAGAGAAAAATGGAACTTTGGTACAGATATGAGGGAATATAATTTGGTACAGCCATCATGGAACAGTATGAAGTTTCTTCAAAAAATTAAAAATAGACTATTACATAGCAATTCTACTCTGAACATATATCTAAAAGAAATGAAATCAGTATCTGCACTGCCATGTTCACTGCAGCATTATTCACAATAGCCAAGATACAAAAACAACCTAAGCAATTTTCAGTGGATGAATGAGTAAATAAAATGTTCTGTATTTATGATGGAGTAGGATGTGGCATGGTGCCTCCTCAAAAGAGCCTGAGCAGAGCTTTGGAGTGTTTGGTGTTCTCTCCCGAGTGTGCTGCAGGCCCAGGTGTATGTATATAAGAGAATATTCAGTCAGTTCCGTTCAGTCACTCAGTCATGCCCGACTCTTTGCTACCCGATGGACTGCAGCACACCAGACCATGTCCATCATCAACTCCCAGAGTTTACTCAAACTCATGTCCATTGAGTTGGTGATGCCATCCAACGATCTCTCCCTCTGTCATCCCCTTCTCTTGCCTTCAATTTTTCCCAGCATCAGAGTCTTTTCCTATGAGTCAGTTCTTTTTATCAAGTAGCCAAAGTCCTGGAGTTTCAGCTTCAGTGTCAGTACTTCCAATGAATATATAGAACTGATTTCCTTTAGGATGGACTGGTTGGATCTCCTTGCAGTCCAAGGGACTCTCAAGAGTCTTATCCAACACCACAGTTCAAAAGCATCGATTCTTCAGTGCTCAGCTTTCTTTATAGTCCAAATCTCACATCCATCCATGACTACTGGAAAAGCCATAGATTTGACTAGATGGAACTTTGTTGGAAAATAATGTCTCTGCTTTCTAATATGCTGTCTAGGTTGGTCATAACTTTCCTTCCAAGGAACAAGTGTGTTTTAATTTCATGGCTGCAGTCACCATCTTCAGTGATTTTGGAGCCCAAAAAAATAAAGTCTGACACTGTTTCCACTGCTTCCCCATCTATTTGCTATGAAGTGGTGGGGCCAGATGCCATGATCTTAGTTTTCTGCATGTTGAGCTTTAAGCCAACTTCTTCACTCTCCTCTTTCACTTTCATCAAGAGATTCTTTAGTTCTTCTTCACTTTCTGCCATAGGGGTGTTGTCATCTGCATATCTGAGGTTATTGATATTACTCCCGGCAATCTTGATTCCAGCTTGTGCTGCATCCAGCCCAGCATTTCTCATGATGAACTCAGCTGGTGCTGCTGCTGCTAAGTCACGTCAGTCGTGTCCGACTCTGTGCGACCCCATAGACGGCAGCCCAACAGGCTCCCCCATCCCTGGGATTCTCCAGGCAAGAACACTGGAGTGGGTTGCCATTTCCTTCTCCATATAAGTTAAATAAACATGGTGACAATATACAGCCTTGGTGTACTCCTTTCCCAATTTGGAACAAGTTTGTCGTTCCATGTCCAGTTCTAACTTTTACTTCCTGACCACATACAGATTCCTCAAGAGGCCGGTCAGGTGATCTGGTATTTCCATTTCTTTCAGAATTTTCCAGCATGCGGTGTCTGTGTGGCACTGGAGCAAGTGGTGGCTGCGCTTCGCTGGGATGGCTGTGAAGAGATACCCCACGTCTAAGGTCAGAAAAATCCCAGTAAGATGGTAGGTGCTGGAGCGGTGGCTGCATGGTGCTGGAGCAGCTGTGAGGAGATACCCAACATCCAAGGGCAAAGGAGAAGCCCCAGCAAGATGGTAGGAGGGGCAAATTCACATTTAGAATCAAACCCCATTCCCGTCAGAGATGCTCAGATGGCTCAAACAAACTGTGTACACCAGGACCCAGGGATCCCACAGAGACTGAGACAGAACTGTGTTTGAGCATCTGTGGAGGTACGGGTCAGCAGTGGACTGGCACAGGGACAGGGGCTCTGGGTGCAGCAGACTTGGATATGGCATAAGCCCTCTTGGAGGAGGTTGCTATTAACCCCACCATAGAGCTACCAGAACTTACACAGGACTATGAAATAGACTCTTAGAGGGCACAAACAGAACCTTGTGTGCACCAGGACCCAGGAGAAAGGAGTAATGACCCCACAAGAGACTGACCCAGACTTGCCCAGGAGTGTCCAGGAGTCTCCAGTGGAGGTGTGGGTTGGTGGGTACCTGCTGCAGGGTTCGGGGCACTGAGTGTAGCAGTTCATGCATGGGATCTTTTGAAGGAGGTCGCCATTATGTTCATTACCTCCACCATAGTTTCAGTTCAGTTCAGTCACTCAGTCGTGTCCAACTCTCCACGACCCCATGAATCACAGCACGCCGAATCACAGCACTCCAGGCCTCCCTGTCCATCACCAACTCCCGGAATTCACTCAAACTCATGTCCACAGAGTCGGTGATGCCATCCAGCCATCTCATTCTCTGTCGTCCCCTTCTCCTCCTGCCTCCAATCCCTCTGAGCATCAGAGTCTTTTCCAGTGAGTCAACTCGTCTCATGAGGTGGCCAAAGTATTGCAGTTTCAGCTTTAGCATCAGTCCTTCCAATGAACACCCAGGACTGATCTCCTTTAGAATGGACTGGTTGGATCTCCTTGCAGTCCAAGGGACTCTCAAGAGTCTTCTCCAACACCACAGTTCAAAAGCATCAATTCTTCGGCGATCAGCTTTCTTCACAGTCCAACTCTCACATCCATACATGACCATGGGAAAAACCATAGCCTTGACTAGACGGACCTTTGTTGGCAATGTAATGTCTCTGCTTTTTACTATGCTATCTAGGTTGGTCATAACTTTCCTTCCAAGGAGTAAGCGTCTTTTAATAGTTTGGCCCCAGGTAAATAGCAAGGAGGGAACACAGGTCCACCCATCAACAGAAAATTGGATTAAAGATATACTGATCATGGCCCAATCCATCAGAACAAGACCCAGTTTCCTCTGGAGAAAGAAATGGCAGCCCACTCCAGTAGTCTTGCCTGGAGAATCCCATGGATGGAGGAGCCTGGTAGGCTATAGTCCACAGGGTTGTAAAGAATGGGGCATGACTGAGTGACTTCACTTTCCTTTCCTTTTCCTTTCAGTCTCTCTCATAAGGAAGCTTCCATAAGCCCCTTATCCTTCTCTATCAGAGGGCAGACAGACTGAAAATCACAATCACAGAAAACTAGCCATTCTGATCACATGGACAACAGCCTTGTCTAACTCAATGAAACTATGAGCCGTGCTGTGTAGGGCTACCCAAGATGGATGGGTCATGGTGGAGAGTGCTGACAAAATGTGGTACACTGGAGAAGGGTGTGGCAAACCACTTCAGTATTCTTACTTGAGAACCCACAAACAGTATGAAAAGGTAAAAAGATAGGACACTGAAAGATGAACTCTCCAGGTTGGTAGGTGTCCAATATGCTGTTGGAGATCACTGGAGAAATAACTCCAGAAAGAATGAAGAGATGGAGCCAAACCAAAAACAGCACCCTATTGTGGATGTGAATGGTGATGGAAGCAAGGTCTGATGTTGTAAAGAGCAATATTGCATTGGAACCTGGAATGTTAGGTCCATGAATCAAGCAAACTGGAAGTGGTCAAACAGGAGATGGCAAGAGTGAACGTCGACATCCTAGGAATTAGTGAACTAAAATGGACTGGAATGGGTGAATTTAACTCAGATGACCATTATATCTACTACTGTGGGCAGGAATCCCTTAGAAGAAATGGAGTAGCCATCATGGTCAACAAAAGAGTCCAAAATGCAGTACTTGGATGCCATCTCAAAAACGACAGAATGATCTCTGTTCATTTCCAAGGCAAACCATTCAATATCATGGTAATCCAAGTCTATGCCCCAACCAGTAATGCTGAAGAAGCTGAAGTTGAACAGTTCTATGAAGACCTACAAGACCTTATAGAACTAACACCCAAAAAAGATGTCCTTTTCATTATAGGGGATTGGAATGCAAAAGTAGGAAGTCAAGAAACATCTGGAGTAACAGGCAAATTTGGCCTTGGAATAGAGAATGAAGCAGGGCAAAGAGAACACATTGGTCATAGCAGATACCCTCTTCCAATAACACAAGAGAAGACTCTACATATGGACATCACCAGATGGTCAATACCAAAATCAGATTGATTATATTCTTTTCAGCCAAAGATGGAGAAGCTCTATACTGTCAGCAAAACAAGACTGGGAGCTGACTGTGGCTCAGATCATAAACTTTTTATTGCCAAATTCAGACTTAAATTGAAGAAAGTAGGGAAAACCACTAGACCATTCAAGTATGACCTAAATCAAATCCCTTACAGTGGAAGTGAGAAATGGATTCAAGGGATTAGATTTGATAGAGTGCCTGATGAACTACGGATGGAGGTTCGTGACATTGTATAGGAGACAGGGATCAAGACCATCCCTAAGAAAAAGAAGTGCAAAAAAGCAAGATGGCTGTTTGAGGAGGCCTTACAAATAGCTGTGAAAAGAAAAGAAGTGAAAAGCAAAGGAGAAAAGGAAAGATATACCCATTTGAATGTAGAGTTCCAAAGAATAGCAAGGAGAGATAAGAAAGCCTTCCTCAGTGATCAATGCAAAGAAATAGAGGAAAACAATAGAATGGGAAAGACTGGAGATCTCTTCAAGAAAATTAGAAAAATACAAGAGAAGATTTCATGCAAAGATGGGCTCAATAAAGGACAGAAATGGTATGGACCTAACAGAAGCAGAAGATATTAAGAAGAAGTAGCAAGAATACACAAAAGAACTATACAAAAACGATCTTCATGACCCAGATAATCATGATGGTGTGATTACCCACCTAGAGACAGGCATACAGGAATGTGAATCAAGTGGGCCTTAGGAAACATCACTACAAACAAAGCTAGTGGAGGTGATGGAATTCCAGTTGAGCTATTTCAAATCCTAAAAGTTGATGCTATGAAAGTGCTGTACTCAGTATACCAGCAAATTTGGAATACTCAGCAGTAGCCACAGGACTCAAAAAGGTCAGTTTTCATTCCAATCCCAAATAAAGGCAATGCCAAAGAATATTCAAACTCTTGCACAACTGCACTCATCTCACACGCTAGTAAAGTAACGCTCAAAATTCTCCAAGCCTGGCTCCAACAGTACGTGAACTAACAATAGAATATTAGCCTTAAAAGAAAAGGTAATCCCACTATTTGCATAAACACAGATGAAATGGGTAGATATTATATTAAATGAAATAACCCAAACATAGAAACACAAGTACTGTAGGCTCTCACATGTGAAAAAAAGAATTCATACTCTATGATGGTTGCCAAGGGTTGGGGAAATGGGGGGGTTAGGAAGATGTTGGTCAAAGGGTACAAAGTTTCAGTATGAAAGATGATTGAGTTCTGGCAACAACTGTAGTGTGGTAACTATAGCTAATAATACTCTATTACATACTTGAAATGTGTGAATAGAGTTTAAGTGTTCTCATCATACACACAAAAGTACTAAATGCTGAGTTTATGAATATGTTAGTAGAATTCTTGGATTTCACATCAAAAGCACAATTCATAAAAGGAAAGCTAAGAAACTGGACTTCGTTAAAGTAAATTTTTTGTGTGTGTGAAAGATCTTGTGAGAAGGGTGAAGAGAGAAACTACAGACTAGGAGAAAAGATTTGCAAACCACATGTATGACAAAGGCTTAGTGTCTATGACAGAAAGAACCTCAAAACTCAGCAGTTCAACAAAAACATACATAAACTAGTTAGAGTATAGGCAAAGGAGGTAAAGACATATTTAATGAAAATGTATAGATGGCAAATAAGCACATGAGAAAAACTCAACATCATCAGTCATACAGAAATTCAAATTAAAGCCACAGTGAGATATCACTATACACAATTAGAATAGCTAAAATAAAATAACAGTGACAACACCAAATGCAGCCAAAAATACAGAGAAATTGGATGACTTATTATTGTAGTAGGAATATAAAATGGTACAGCCATTATGACAAACAACTTGGCACTTTTTTTCTAAAATTGAAAACAGATTTACTGTACAACCCAGCTGCTGTACTCTTGGGTATTTATTTCAGGGAAACGAACACATGTTCACACAAAATCTCTACTTGAATTTTTACAGCAGACTTATTTGTATTAACCAAAAATTGTAAACAGCATAGATATCTTACAATAGGTAAACGGTTAAACAAACCATGGTGCAATCATATCATGGACTACACAGCAGGGAAAAAAGGAACACAGTATTGATATACACAACAAACTCAATGAATCTCTAGAGAATTACTCTAAGTGCAAAAAAAATTGCCCCAAAAGGGCTATTATGATTCCATTCATAGAACATTCTTAAAATAATAAAACTACAGAGATTAAAAACAAATTGTTTGTCAGGGATTAAGGAAGGGATGAGGAAGAGAGAAAAAGTGGGTGTGGCTATAAAAGCACAACGTGAGGAATCTGTGTTATGTTGTATATATTCTATATCCGGATCATATCAATTTTCACATCCTGGTTGTAAATCACACTATAGTTTTGCCGGGCGTTACACCAAGGAAAAAATAAAAGGTAAGAAGGAATAGTGAGGAAATAATAATTTTATAACCATATGTGAATCTATAATTATCACAAAATTAAAAGTTTAGAAAACATCATTATTGCTTTTAAAGGAAGGAGCACAGAATTGGATTCAGAAGACCTAGGATTTTGTTCAGTAACACTACTCAGGAGTCAGGACCTTGAGTAAGTCACTTCAACTTTCAGAACCACAGCTTTCTAATTTGTACAATGTGTACATTAGACACATTGCCCTCTGAAATCAAGCTACAGTTACATAAGTCTCTGACAGGTTTTTATTTCTTAGAAAAGAGTATCTGCATAAAATATACCCATTTCTACACAACTAAAATAGAGTTCTAGCTCACTAATAGGCAAATTTCTAAAGTATTCTCAGTCCAGCCCAAGATAGCATTTCGCCATGATGTTAGAGATGAAAAACCAGTTTAAGATTAAATTAGAAACTCTACCTTCCCAGCCTATCCAAAGTCTGAATAAATATCTGCATTACAGATTTTTAAAAAAAATTTTTCAGAAAGTGAAGCTTTTCCCAGACACTGTTTCACGAGGAGGTGAGACAACCCACACATGTGTGGCAGGTCCTTTAATTCATTCTAACTTCAGCAGTGTTGGGTTTGGCTTAGTTATTAGGACTAAAACATTTACAGGCATTTAGGACACACTTCTTCTGGTCTTTTATCACCAGTTGATTGACTCCAAGACGTCTGTGTATAAACCCACCATTCTTGCTAGAAGCTAGTCTGTAATATGCTATATATCCACACAGTGTTCTTTTTTAAAAAAAAGTCATTTCCTCTATTAAAATCCACAAGGTCTTCAAGGAACTTTAAAGAAACAAAATTATTTAAAAGCCACATGACTTAAATTCACAAAGGTTTTTCTTAAATACTTGGAATGCTCTTATTCTGGGTTCAACTTGCATTGGTACTGATACATACACAAATTAATAGTGATACAATTCTGTATGTATAATGTGCACAAAACTATGGAATAGATGATGGTTTGGTAGTGGCTACTTGTGATTCTAATTAATTAACTATGGATATCGTTCTATATGCTTTAATATAAAACTGGAGTCCTTAGGCTGTAAAGAAAAATAAAATTAACAGGGTTTGGGGACTCTGTGAAGATCTTTGTAGGTATCATGCTTGAGTTTTCCTTGGGAGTTCAAAGAAAATGCAGAGTTAGAGATGGTTTATGTACTTTTGGGAATTTATTAGTACACAAATTTTTGTTAGAACCCTAGTATGTGCCAGTGCTATCTAAGTGATGGAGGATGGTTTATAGACAAATAGATAAGTATCGTAATTGCTATGATAGAGGTAAGCACTAAGTGCTAGCAGAGGATACAGGAAATTTTCTAACCCACATTTGAATTACTCTTTTTAATGGACTTCCCTGATGGCTCAGATGGTAGAGTATCTGCCTGCAATGCGGGAGATCCAGGTTCTATCCCTGGGTTGGGAAAATCCCCCAGAGAAGGGGATGGACAGAAGAGGACTACTACTCCAGTGGACTATTTACTCCAGTATTCTTGCCTGAAGAATTCCATGGACAAAAGACCCTGGCAGGCTACAGTCCATGGGGTCACTAAGAGTCAGACACAGCTAACACGTTCAGTTTCCACTTATTGCTTTCTAAATTCAGAACCCCATGTGAACAGTGACATGCATTGCCCCACACTTGGAATATCACATGGGCCCAAAGACTTTCAATTGTTTGCTTATAGTATACTCAGAAATTTGTAAACAGCTAAAAATTTAAATCCAGAATGCCTGCTGCCAAGCAGCCCATTCATTTGTCAAGGTTGCTTGTGACAGAATAGAGGTGAGAGTGGTCACATCACAAAATGACTGATATGTATCATAGGCTCAGCAGAAATCTGGTTGCACAGGCCTTTCTGTGGAATGTTCTCCTACATAACTGTGCTTCTCTTTCTAGTGGCTCTGACTTTTGAGTTTTTCCTTCCTTCTCCAGTAAACCAGGCCATGTGCTATTTAGAATTTATCCTAAACCCTGTGACATGACAATGAAAACCCAACTTTACTCTCTCGCAAAACAGACTTCCTGGGTGATGTTGCAAAGGAAGTAATAAGAAAATATGTTAAAATTTTCTCTCAGACTTACACAACACAGGAGACCAAGCTTGCTGGAGGGAAATTGAGTATACTTGTGGACAGAGTGACCTTAGGTTCCCCATATAAACCCAACTTTTCTCCACTCCAGACTGCTGGACTGTGTTAGCGTCTGGTTTGTCTGATTTGATTACGAGCCCCTTGGGCAAGAACTTTGTCTAAGTCTATGTTCTCGACAGCACCTAGCCCATTGTTGGCACCACCCAATGCCAAAGAACACTCAATCTCCGTTAACAAATAATGAGATTGACTTCCCAACTCAACATGATGAGGTTTCTGTCATTTCTATGCCAGTGCTCTTTCTGATTTGTATTTCATATTTATGTCTGGAGAGCAAGCTTCATGTGTTACTGAATCACCTCTGGACTGATCTTCTTTTCAGGAAATGTAGGCATGAAGTTGAGTATTTTTCAACCACGAGTTTTGGGAACACAGACTGCTGAAATATGCTAGGCTACATGAAGGGGAAATGTTTCTGAGTCACTTTTTTTTCAGCAGTCATGGGGATCTCTGTGAGCCAAGGATGCAGACTGGTTAGCAGATGTGACCATAAAACCAGCAGGTCCCTTCAATGCAAATATTTCACTTTATTTTCTCTGTTCCCAAGGAAAATAGTCGGCTTTCTGGTCTACTGATGTCTTTTTAATCTTACCTCTTTAAGTGTACTACTTATTTTCTCTAGTGCTGGATTAATTATTAAGTTTCTCTTCATGTTATATGAGTCTCCATATTGATTTTTATAAGCAGAATCAGATATCACATGTGGGATTTCACAACATAAACATAACAAAGGAATTTTCAGGGCAATTCCATCTTAACTCAACTAAAAGTGAAAATATTTTCCTAAAGAGAAGATATTTACAGTATATGGTTTTTTTCTTGTCATTTAGCATGCCTTGTAAATTTTTTTGTTGAAAGTTAGATATGATGTATTGGGTAACAAGAATTAGGGTAAATAGGCCTTCAGTGTGGGGTTTTATGTTTATCTAGAAGTTGAGCTGTGTTCAATGTTTAAAGTAGGTGTACATACTAGAGCTTTGAATACGTCTATTGACCTTATTTTTGTCTCCTCTGTTGTCTTTGAACTTCCTAAGAATTCCGCAGAGACAGTCTATGCTTTCCAGCCCTTTCAGTTGTAGCCCTCTATTATTTTACTGGAGCCCTACTGGAGTGTGTGGTGGGGGGAGGGAGAGTATTCAATAATCTTAAAATGAAATCTCAGTCTTTTAATTGGCCTGTGTCACTGAGCTGTGAAGTTTATCAATATTTCTTAGCTTTACTCCCCATCTTAGATGAAAATGGCTAGAAAGTATCAGAGTTGGGTACATGCCCCTTCCTGGATGGAATAAGGCTCTGGTAAAGTTTTATATCAATAATCTCAGATATGCTGATGACACTACCCTTATGGCAGAAAGTGAAGAGGAACTCAAAAGCCTCTTGATGAAAGTGAAAGAGGAGAGTGAAAAGGTTGGCTTGAAGCTCAACATTCAGAAAACGAAGATCATGGCATCTGGTCCCATCACTTCATGGGAAATAGATGGAAAAACAGTGGAAACAGTGTCAGACTTTATTTTTTGGGGCTCCAAAATCACTGCAGATGCTGATTGCAGCCATGAAATTAAAAGACGCTTACTCCTTGGAAGGAAAGTTATGACCAACCTTGATAGTATATTAAAAAGCAGAGACATTACTTTGCCAACAAAGGTCCGTCTAGTCAAGGCTATGGTTTTTCCTGTGGTCATGTATGGATGTGAGAGTTGGACTGTGAAGAAACCTGATCGCCAAAGAATTGATGCTTTTGAACTGTGGTGCTGGAGAAGACTCTTGAGAGTCCCTTATACTGCAAGGAGATCCAACCAGTCCATTCTAAAGGAGATCAATCCTGGGTGTTCATTGGAAAAACTGATGCTAAAGCTGAAACTGCAATACTTTGGCCACCTCATGCGACGAGTTGACTCACTGGAAAAGACTGTGATGCTAGGAAAGGTTGGGGGCAGGAGGAGAAGGGGACGACAGAGAAAGAGATGGCTGGATGGCATCACCGACTCTGTGGACATGAGTTTGAGTGAACTCCGGGAGTTGGTGATGGATAGGGAGGCCTGGCGTGCTGTGATTCATGGGGTCGTGGAGAGTTGGACACGACTGAGCGACTGAACTGAATTGAACTGAACTGAACTGAACTGAAAGTTTTATACCCTGAAGAATGTTCTTTTGTGGTGGTGTATGTTCTGGTGAGTTTTTAAATTGTGACTTTTTTTGCCTTCCCCTGAAAGAGGCACAGAGGATCTTTCTTGACTCTTTACCAAGAGGATTTGATGGGGTTCCTGAAAGCAAACTATAAAAGTGTGAGGGCTCCTTTAAGACTGTGTCCTCTAGGAGTTCCTTATTCTCTTGCAAGTCCATGATCAGCATCCAACAATTCATTAAATTATTGTTTAATTCTTACTGTAAGTTTTGTAATGTTCCAATTACTGTGCTGTAGGTAGGCAGATCGTGGTTTTGTGACTTTCTTAGAGCTTTTGTTTGTTTGGTTTGAAGGTAGAGATTGACCTGAGAACTCAGTGCACTACTGTGACCAAGAAAGGGTACTATTTCTTTATTTCTTTTTTTTTTTTTTTTGTATATTCATCTTTTCTCTTGTGAAGATGGGAGGAACAGCTTTTAAGCTCTTTAAATGTTGAAGATGAATGATTATATGATTTTTCACAGGTAAAAATTAATGTGATAAGGGAGCTGAAGTACTCCTACTAATAAGTGGGCTAAATATTATTTTAAATTATCTTCAGAGACTATTTCTAATAATGATGTGAATAGGACAATTGAAATGGATAACAGAGTTGAGCAGAGTTTCCACTGGTCAAATTTGGAATACTTGATACTTTATAACAAATAATGAGTGAAATAAATTATAATACATTGAATAACAATGAGATAACTCATAATGATACCCCAATATAATAACTTCAAGTATTTGGGGCAGGGAGAATGAAAAGCTCTTATTTAGAGAAAAATGATAATAAGTGTAGAAAAGACAATAAAATTGGTAAAACACCATTTTGCTAAGACCAAAGTAATGATTGATTCAAACAATATGTATTAATGGATACCAAAACCATTGGAGAATCACCAGAAAACAAATATTTATACACTCTCACAGTATTACTCCACAGAGTATTTACTAATCACAAAAGACAAAAGTACCTACACAATGAAGAAATCCAACAGATACCACCTTAACCAAGACATCAAACTTAATTTTCCAAATTAGGATATATTTGTTTCATCCATTTCCTAATATGATACACTGTGAAAGATTCAACATCACATCCGTTGTCCTGCCAAAAATGTTCTTTACATGAATCTAATTATGAGAA
Organism: Moschus berezovskii; assembly: GCF_049115385.1. Lineage (NCBI taxonomy): Eukaryota > Metazoa > Chordata > Mammalia > Artiodactyla > Moschidae > Moschus > Moschus berezovskii. Next base: position 64,209,517 of record NC_142460.1, read on the forward strand.
AATACTCATTTTAGTAATAGTGTGCAAAACAATGATCCAATCTATTTAAAAATGTTAATATAGTGAAAGAAAAAATTAGCTGGGAATTGATTTAGATTAGAGGACGATAAGGAGACTTCATAACTAAATATAATGCATGACTATTTCTAAGCAACTGGAAAATGGATATGAATAACTATGAAAGATTTTATTGGGGCAACTTTGGAAATATGAATATGGATTTTACCTAGATAAAAGCATTATATTAATGTCAAATTTTCTTATGATAATTATAATGAGGTTTGTGGGAGAATGTTCTTATTTTAGGAGAGATGTGTTGAAGAATTGGACTGACTGTTATGATGTCTACTATTAATTCTCAAATGGTTGAATATTAACAATTAATGAGTCTGATTGAAGGGTCCTTTTTTGCAGCTTTTCCATAATCTTGATATCTTTCAAAAGAAAACAATGGAAAAGTAAATGAAAGGAATGACAGTAGTAACAGTTGTTATAAAATAAAATGCTTTAACCTGTGGGTGTTAGACATCATAACAGAGAAAAGTTAAGTTTACCTTAGATAATAAATATACTGAACATTCTTTTAGCATGCTATGTGTAAATTAATTTTTTTTCAAATAAGACCCTGATTAGAACTAACACCCAAAAAAGATGTCCTTTTCATTATAGGGGACTGGAATGCAAAAGTAGGAAGTCAAGAAACACCTGGAGTAACAGGCAAATTTGGCCTTGGAGCACGGAATGAAGCAGGGCAAAGGCTAATAGAGTTTTGTCAAGAGAACACACTGGTCATAGCAAACACCTTCTTCCAACAACACAAGAGAAGACTCTACACAAGGACATCACCAGATGGTCAACACCGAAATCAGATTGATTATATTCTTTGCAGCCAAAGATGGAGAAGCTCTATACAGTTAGCAAAAACAAGACCAGGAGTTGACTGTGGCTCAGATCATGAACTCCTTATTGCCAAATTCAGACTGAAATTGAAGAAAGTAGGGAAAACCACCATTCAGATATGACCAAAATCAAATCCCTTATGATTACACAGTGGAAGTGAGGAATAGATTTAAGGGACTAGATCTGATAGAGTGCCTGATGAACTCTGGATAGAGTTTCGTGACATTGTACAGGAGACAGGGACCAAGACCATCCCCATGGAAAAGAAATGCAAAAAAGCAAAATGGCTGTCTGGTGAGGCCTTACAAATAGCTGTGAAAAGAAGAGAAGCGAAAAGCAAAGGAGAAAAGGAAAGATATAAGCATCTGAATGCAGAGTTTCAAAGAATAGCAAGGAGAGATAAGAAAGCCTTCCTCAGTGATCAATGCAAAGAAATAGAGGAAAACTACAGAAAAGGAAAAACAAGAGATCTCTTCAAGAAAATTAGAGATTCCAAGGGAACATTTCATGCAAAGATAGGCTCGATAAAGGACAGAAATGGTATGGATCTAACAGAAGCAGAAGATATTAAGAAGAGGTGGCAAGAATACACAGAAGAACTGTACAAAAAGGTCTTCATGACCAAGATAGTCACGATAACATCATCACTGACCTAGAGCCAGACATCTTGGAATGTGAAGTCAAGTGGGCCTTAGAAACATCACTACGAACAAACTAGTGGTGGTGATGGGATTCCAGTTGAGCTTTTTCAAATCCTGAAAGATGATGCTGTGAAAGTGCTGTACTCAATATGCCAGCAAATTTGGAAAACTCAGCAGTGGCCACAGGACTGGAAAAGGTCAGTCTTCATTCCAATCCCAAAGAAAGGCAATGCCAAAGAATGCTCAAACTACCGCACAATTGCACTCATCTCACACACTAGTAAAGTCATGCTCAAAATTCTCCAAGCCAGGCTTCAGCGATATGTGAACTGTGAACTCCCAGATGTTCAAGCAGGTTTTAGAAAAGGCAGAGGCACCAGAGATCAAATTGCCAACATCCGCTGGATCATGGAGAAAGCAAGAGAGTTCCAGAAGAGCATCTATTTCTGCTTCATTGACTATGCCAAAGCCTTTGACTGTCGATCACAATAAACTGTGGAACATTCTGAAAGATGTGGGAATTACAGACCACCTGACCTGCCTCTTGAGAAACCTGTATGCAGGTCAGGAAGCAACAGTCAGAACTGTACATGGAACACCAGACTGGTTCCAAATAGGAAAAGGAGTATGTCAAGTCTGTATACTGTCACCTTGCTTATTTAACTTCTATGCAGAGTACATCATGAGGAACCCTGGGCTGGAAGAAGCACAAGCTGGAATCAAGATTGCTGGGAGAAATATCAATAATCTCAGATATGCTGATGACACTACCCTTATGGCAGAAAGTGAAGAGGAACTCAAAAGCCTCTTGATGAAAGTGAAAGAGGAGAGTGAAAAAGTTGGCTTGAAGCTCAACATTCAGAAAACAAAGATCATGGCATCTGGTCCCATCACTTCATGGGAAATAGATGGAAAAACAGTGGAAACAGTGTCAGACTTTATTTTTTTGGGCTCCAAAATCACTGTGGATGCTGATTGCAGCCAGGAAATTAAAAGACGCTTACTCCTTGGAAGGAAAGTTATGACCAACCTTGATAATATATTAAAAAGCAGAGACATTACTTTGCCAGCCAAGGTCCGTCTAGTCAAGGCTATGGTTTTTCCCATGGTCATGTATGGATGTGAGAGTTGGACTGTGAAGAAAGCTGATTGCCGAAGAATTGATGCTTTTGAACTGCGGTGTTGGAAAAGACACTTGAAAGTCCCTTGTACCGCAAGGAGATCCAACCAGTCCATTTTAGAGGAGATCGATCCTGGGTGTTCATTGGAAGGACTGATGCTAAAGCTGAAACGCCAATACTTTGGCCACCTCATGCGACGAGTTGACTCACTGGAAAAGACTCTGATGCTGGGAAAGGTTGGGGGCGGGAGAAGAAGGGGACGACCGAGAAAGAGATGGCTGGATGGCATCACCGACTCTGTGGACGTGAGTTTGAGTGAACTCCGGGAGTTGGTGATGGACAGGGAGGCCTGGCGTTATGTGATTCATGGGGTCGCGGAGAGTCGGACACGACTGAGCAACTGAACTGAACTGATAGTAAAATAATCAGTCAAATACATAGGAACATAAAGTTGGTCCAAAAATTCTTGGGTGAAAAACTTGTGAAAGAAATTTGCAAGGGCTATGACAAACAGTTGTAAGAAATTAAAAGCAAAATTTCAGATGCAATAAACTCATATATATTCTATTTATGTAAACATAAAAAGCCAATAAAAAAGTTAACCTCAAATATAAATAAATGCAATAAAATGCCCTCCTACCTTAATTAAAAGCTTTGCATAAAACTATTTTCTTTCAGATCCTGTCATTTCACTATACTGGTTACTTTGACAGCTTGTGAAATGATGAAAATGTACACTTAGTTTTGGCCCTGAAGATTTCCCTAAATAGGGCACATTCAAAGACACCTTCTCTCCTGCAAATGATGGTAAAGTAATTAAAATGATGGTAAAATTCAACAGAAAGTTCAGAACAAGAATTGCCAACTGCTAGAAACTTTGTAAATTGTGTTTGAGTAATTGTTTTACCCTTCCACATCACCTCCTCTGCTGGAGGAGAGTGCCAAGACCCCAGGGATAGGTTAGGCATTATGCTCATAGACAGGGCAGGAGACTAATAAGAGGGGAGTAGGATTGACTTTCCTATCTATTTGGGGTAAAGCACTGGATGATCTAGGAAGAGAAAAATCCTTCTGTGCTGAGCCATGTTTTAGAGGTAGCTTCTTTCCAATTAGTGTCATTTATAAACTTCCTTTGCCCTGAGGAATTTCAAGACTTGATTAAAAAAACAAAAACAACAACAACAAAAAGCCTACTTAATAAGCAGCAAACGTCCCAACCAGGACTCAGTGTAGACATCCATATAAAGTACAGTAATTAACATACCTGACAATGATGTCTGGCTGCCTGCCCTCCCAAACTCGGAGAACAAGTAGTGCCTTTTTAAAGGGCAACAACACAGTTAGAGAAAGATACAATGAATTTCAAGGGTAACAGAAAACAAAGCAGACAATGAAAAGCTGCTGTCCTTCCTTCCAAACCTTGCCCTTTTTCACATACTCTTTGATGCTGGGAACTAGGAAGGGATTGAGAAGCTGGAGAAATGGAGAAACTAGACCGGGATTCATTCCCTTGACTCTTTGAGACTGATACTCTCATTTTCTTCTTTTGGAGCAGAAGTCAAATATTTGCATCTCAAAATCAGATGAGGGAAAATAGACGTGAAGGACCTGAGATTGGCTGCAGGAAGTCCTAAAGTCCTAGCAATTTTTCTTCAGTTCCTGCCCCCACTAGAGAGAGCTGCTGCTCTGGCCTGAGCAGAGTCTGAAGACCAAATGCCATCCAGTTCTCCAGACATTTCTCTGATAGAAGTTCCTGTGCCTCAAGGTACCAGGATAAACCAAGTCTTTGGAGTCTGGAGTCCAACTGCTTGAGGGTTAAATCCCAGTTTTATTGTTGGTGGGTTTTTGAGGTGTTCTTTTTTTTTTTTTTTTGCTTGCCTTAAATCATTTAACAAGTCAGAGTCTCAGTACAGCAGCTAGGCAGAGAGGGGGAGAGAGGGGGATGGTGGGAGGTTGGGGGAGAGGTACTATTCACTGTTTTTAAGTTGGTGTGAAGATCAAATACGATGAAAATTAAGGGTTCGTTACCATGACTGACAGTTTTAAGGGTTCAGGGAATGAGGTTTGTCCGTGCTCCTCAGCCACAAAGGAAGGGCGGGATTAGGGTCTTCTTGTAACTCTACACAGAGCCAGAATGTGGGTAGTAGAGGCTGAGACATCAGTCTATTATGGCTTCCTTTAATGTTAACCTAGACATGCTGCTAACACCAAGCCTAGACAAAGTTCTAAAGGAGATAATACTTGTCTTAATGTTCTTGTCCTGCTCTTTCCAAAATTTGCTTTCACATTCAGAATCCTCTTTCTACACTTTTTTTCTGGCATGGGGGTTTCACGTAGCATGCCTCATACAACCCCTTTTACATCTTCACTCCTTTGGTAAACCTGCCTTCTACTTTCTCCAGTATCTCTGTGAAGATACCACCTACTTCTGTTGTAGGCACGCGTTCTGGGAAACAAACTCACTCGGAAGGACAATGCAGATAGTGGAGTGCAGTTTATTACACCGGCGGGCCAAAGGTAGAGTCTCCTCTTAGCCAAGGACCCCAACCAGTTTTTGTGAAAACCTTATATACCCTAAGTGTACGTACCCAAACCCAACTCCCCAAATTCCCTGAAACTAGTCTGAACAAAGGAAAAGAAAGATACAATCAAAGTTAATCTGTGATTCATATGTCTTAAGCCTAGGTAGCTAACAGTGGACAATTATCAATAAGCCTGTGGTTCTACACCAATAAGCATAATAGAATGCTTGATTCTATTCAGTTACACAGATAATTAGGGTATTCTTTTAGGCAATGGAGAGCCTAGGTATGAGCCCTGGGGCTCTTCCTTCTGGGGCCCTGGTTTTCCAGTTGGTTCATCGTTTCCATAGATACTGGGCATACAGCCCAAAGTCCACAGTCTGGCCCAAGATGGAGTCCTGCTTTCAAGACAGAGCCTATTCTGTCTGTTTCCTCCTTCACTTCTACAAGTCATTCAGTGTACCAAGTTCTGTTCTCTTTCCTTCCCCTATTGACAAGATCTTTCAGTAACAATGTAGCACAGACATGATGTTTACAAAGTGAACAGAGTTATTTTGCCATCTTGGAATTTTATTGTTTCAATTATTTTAAAAAATAAGTACAATTTGATAAATTTTTCATTATTTGAAATAATATGTCAAAGAATTTAAATATTGGCATATCTTTCTTAGATAAAATTGAAATTCTATCTTAAACAAAGAAAATGCAGTTATCCTAGATTAAAAGTAGGAAAAAAAGATGAGCTTTGACCCAATGTGACATCCAAATTAATCATTTCCCTATGTCAGGCGAGTGTACGTTTCTCTGTTCCTGTCTCGTCACAACAATGATTTGGGGCGATGGACATTAAAGCCCTCGGTGCGTCACTGCTCTCGGGTCTTGAACGAACCATGTCATAACTCAGACAAATCAGTGTTACAGCTATATTTTATTTAGAAGATAGCAGGAGAATCCATCCTCGAAGAAAAGAGAGTGGAGGAGCAGGCCAGCATGTGCCAGGGCGGGGTGGGGGGGGTGGGGGGAGGGGAGGAGGGAGAGAGAGAGAGAGAAAAAGAGCGCACATATGCGGGGGCGGAGGGGGCTTGTGCGGGTGGAGAGAGAGAGAGAGAGAGCGCGTGGAGGGGGCAGAGAGAGAAAGAGCATACGAGGGAGAGGGAGAGAGAGCGCTTGGCTCCTCCTTTTATATGTTTTCTTCCCCTTGGGCCTGCCCTATGCAAATTAGGCTCAGCCAGGAGTGCTGTTCTACCTGAAATCCTCACTCCAGTCCTGGGACCTTTCTTTGACCTTCCTTTGTTCTATTTTCACAGGCTTTTCCCTTCCTTGCCTTTTAGCCACCGCCATTTTGGATTCCTTTCCTTATTCCAACTACCTAACACCTACCACCAATTCATTCTCCCTAATTATAAATTGTGATACATGACAGTTAACACTTTCATATTCTCTGAAATCCTCAGATTTTTCTTTAAGTTTTATGCATAAGCAGACTATCAGTCCTTGTCAAGAAACATGGTTACTTTATAGCTTTCTGAAACTATGCTTCAGTCGTACATATCTGGGCACACAGTTTGGAAAACTCAAATTAAATTTCTCAGCATTTAGTTTATTATAGAGTCCATACTAACTGCCTTAGGGAAATGGACTTTTCAGTACCTTATCATGGCTGTCACATTCTTAAGCTATGAGTTTCTTTTCACTAAAATTCATTAGTTCTCTGAAAGTACAGGTTTTACGGTTTGTGATATCATAGCATTTTCTTTTATGTAGAGCTCCTTGGTCCCAGGGGGCACTCTTAAGTGGAGTTAGAAGACTCATTGTTGCCTTTTTCTCACCAAGTTTAAATTTATATCCATTTACTACCCTTTTATGAAATACTTACTCTGTCAATTCCAAGAGATAAGTTAGCTCGTGAAAATATCTTCCCTTTACCCCACACCAAGATATCCATGTCCTTCAATCCCATAAAATTATTCAGCCTTAAATCTGATACTTTATTTTGTTACCTGTAATTGAACATAACCAAAATTTAAAATGAACACGCAGAAAGTCTCCTACACCTCTTACTACTTCCAACAACTATGAAAAAAAATGCATACTAATCTCTCCAATTTCTGAATAAAGGAAAAACTCATACCTCAAGTTTAGTTGTTTTAATGATTTACTAAGGCTCTTGCAAAGGTTGTTTGCTGTTCAGGTGTCTTTGAAGGTGCAATAAAACATCTATCATCAAGACAGCATATAAACTCTTCCCATAAGATCTTATAAGCTTGTGATTTTCATCATTCACCTTGAATTTCCTCTTAAGACTGTGTATTAACGCAAAAAGGAAAAAAATGAAGCCTATGTTTTTCATTCCCTGCCTATACACACAATCAAAGTTTTCAAAGCAAGATGTCATGCTAGAAATAAAATAAACACAGGAAACTTTCCTCTTGGCAATACTTTTCAGAGGCAAAGACTAAATGAATAGTGGCAAAGGTAGAAAGAGCATGCCAAATATTTTTACATTCATTTGAAAGTCTAAATAAAAAGATGATTGCATGGTGTGCTTTGCCACACTGAGATTCTGGGAGAAATCTGCATGGAGAACATTCCTGGGGCTGGCACCCCTGGAGAGGGCCTCCTTAAATTCTTCACAGCTGGACTCTGGGGACAGGCAGCTGGTCTGTGTGCCAAGGACAAGGAGGGAGGAGGGAACTACCAAACTGATTTCTGAGGAAGCTGGCTCAGAACCCAAATATGAACATTACAGCCAAGATCCTGATTATTTGTCACTTTTTCCCTATAATTTTGAATCAGTAATCATATTCCTCTGAAGACAGATGTTCATAAAATGATTGCCAGCCACATTTTACTCAATCTTTAGTCATTAATTTCCTTAAATTTTCTAAGCTAAGGATATTTCAGTCAAAGTTATGCTTATGCTACACAGAAATTCAATGACACTAAGAGCAAGCATTGATCAATTTCCAAACCTTAGTCATTTAGGAGGTAAATGACTACCTCCTTTCTTTAACTCTTCTGTTAGCTTGTAAATCAGGACCTGTTGTTTTTAGATGAGCCTTTTCTTTCTAATGAATATTTGCAGCACCTACAGATAAGCATTTGCCTCCTCTGTCTTCAACTCTCTTTAATTATTATTCTATATGAATGTCTTCATGCTTATGTGTCTCCAATGGCTTTATTACTTCCTAAATTCCTTAAGAACAGTGAGCTGTAAGTGCCTAGGAAAATGCTAAACTTTTTTAATATAATTTACCCCTGGATTTTTAACAGCTGCCTCGAAGAAAATCAAATCGCTTTTTATGCTCATTGAATTATTAAAGACTGTAACTATTCTGATGAAAAATGATATCTCCAGTTATTGGGAATATTAGTATTTGCCATAAAGTAAAGTTTATTAATGACCACAGCCTACTTTTGGAGAAGGAAATGGCAATCCACTCCAATATTCTTGCCTTTAAAATCCCGTGGACAGAGGAGTCTGGCGGGCTACAGTCCATGGGGTCACAAGAGTCAGACATGACTTAGCAACTTAGACCACCACCACCACCACACCTTAATTTCAGTATAAAAGTTAGCTTTATCAGATGGTGTTTTTATCAGTTAGCTTATCAGATAGTGTTTTCTCACCATCTGATATTTTCATGTCTACTGTCACTTTTGTATTTTATTATCTTTATTGATCTCTTTTATTTCTCTCTCTCTCTTTTTTTTTTTTACTTTACAACATTGTATTGGTTTTGCCATCAGTTCAGTTCAGTTCAGTTGCTCAGTCATGTCCGACTCTTTGCAACCCCATGAATCACAGCACACCAGGCCTCCCTGTCCATCACCAACTCCCGGAGTTCACTCAAACTCATGTCCATCGAGTCGGTGATGCCATCCAGCCATCTCATTCTCTGTCATCCCCTTCTCCTCCTGTCCCCAATCCCTCTCAGCATCAGAGTCTTTTCCAGTGAGTCAGCTCTTCGCATGAAGTATTCGCCAAAGTATTGGAGTTTCAGCTTTAGCATCAGTCCTTCCAATGAACACCCAGGACTGATCTCCTTTAGAATGGACTGGTTGGATCTCCTTGCAGTCCAATACCTTGACATGAATCTGCCCCGGGTGTACATGTTTTCCCTATCTTGAAAACCCCTCCCACCTCCCTCCCCATACCATCCCTCTGGTTCATCCCAGTGTGTATTTTAGTATATAATTCCTCTTATTTTAATATTTTCTCATCTGTACTTGACTGAAATAAATTTCTATAAGGCAATCCATGTGTCACCTACCTGCTACATGGAAATACTATTTAGAATGACAAAGCTTCTGGGTACCACTAAAAACTATAAACTCTAACCGATGTTTAAAGATAGAAGAAAAGCATAAACACCTTCCACACTCTGCCATGCTCTGTCAAGTTAAAGGAATTCCCATATGGTTAAAGGAAAGCAGGAATTGAGCTTCACTAACTTGCATGCTTTCCAACAACACTGAGTATTCTAATGTCTACTGGTCACAGGAGCTAACATTCTGACACCTTCCCAGCAGAATTCAACTACAAACTCAAAAAAAAAAAAAAAAAAAAACTAAGTAGGTCAGACTGTTGAGAACCCTGGCACTGAGTTTATTTCTGACTGGCCAAGGATTCAGTACCATGGAAGAATGACAACAGCATAATAAATCTATCTTGTCTTTTATAGAAGTGATTTAATGAGAAATTTGGAGTATGTCTCTGATAGTATCAAAGAGTTATTTTAAATTGAGTCCTGGAACACTATTCTGTCTCACACACACACAAATATAATTGAGAATGTGCCCATTCTTGATATGGACAAAAAATGTTCGGAATTTCGTTAAAGCAGTGTCCACAATTTTTTGACTATAAAAACAAAACTTAACATGTTAAACCTTATCTACACAAAGACAGTATTGAAAGAATCAATTTGATTTAAAAAAATCTACATCCATATATTCTCAATCTTAATTCACTGTATTCCTGCCCATATCAGTTGTTAAACTGCCACACTCAAAATTTCATAAATGTTACCTCTTTCCATATAGTTGAGTCCTGTGAATTTCACCTGAAGCCATTAATTTGATTCCTTACTTCCTTTCCACTCATATCCTCATTCCTCCCCTAACATACTGATGGTCCCTTGTCTAATCTCCTTACTGCCAATACATTTGTCATCCTGCAACCAGAGTTTTGGTGGCAAAGCACAAACCTAATTTAGCTATTCCTTTGTTCAAAAGCCTTTAATAGCTTCCCTATACATGAGGAGTAGATTTTTAAATTTTTTGACGTGAAATTAAGGGCTGGCTTATGATTAATTTATTTATCTCCCTGCTTTTTAAATGATATCAAATATTATAATGTGATTAATAATACAGGTTTTCAATTTTAAAAACTTTGGTTTTAAATTCTGCCTTCAACATTTTTCTCACTAAGTGATATTAAAAACGGTCTTACCCTTTCTCAGTCTCATAAAAAATAAGAATATTCATTGTGAGAATTAGATTAGATAACATATATGAAAGTACACAATGAATACTCAGTATATGATAGTCATCATTGCTTTTTACTTTTTCAACTGTATCTATTAATATACACACCTTCATCACATGTATCTGAGGTGGCAAACAGATTGCTTTACCCAAGCCAAATTAGTGAAGAGGTAGTGGTTCCTTGAGCCCTATATTAAGAAGGATTCTGTGGCAAATCAGACTCAGCAGGAAAGAGTATTGAAATAGGTTAGCCCTGGGCACAGGAAAGAGAGTCAGTTGCATTGATGCTACATGTTACATTCTAGCCAATTTCGGATGGGTGTTGTCCCTGTATCTCCCATCTTATTGGATATTTCCCTGTTTTTCTCCTTTTACCTGTCAAAATACTACTCATCATCTAAGACTCCCCCTGCTCAAATTGCATAAACTTTGTCCTTCCTGTGTACTGCCAGTTGCACTTTGCATCTCTGTTGAAGCTCTTATTGCTGCCTGCGTTGAATTATAACACATACCTCTCAGTTTTCTGTACCCTGAAGGTAAGGACTATTACTCGTTCACCTTTGTTTGCCCTGCAGCATCTGGGGTGGTGCTTGCAAGAGGCCAATAGCAGCAACAACCAAAACTGATGCAACCTTAACCATGTGCCACGCCTTGCTGTTAGCATTTTTTACATATGTTAGCTAGGCCATTCCTCACAATAACTCTGTGTAGTTTCATCATCCCTATTCCAGAAGAGGACAATGAGGCATAGAAGGTGAAAAAACTTGCCTACCTAGTCCACAAAAGTAGTAAGTCACAGTCTGTCTTCTTAACCATTGTGCTATACACCTTCTTAAAGTACACACTGTGTTTACCGAATTGAATTATGGAACAATTTTTGTCCTGCACAGATGGAAATACATTTCGATGTAATTCACTTTATTGGAATGCTCAGTTTGTAGATGGAATGCATGGCTGGTCACATGTTAAATATCCACTCTACAGAAAGGCTGTCCTGCATATACAAAGAGGTTTTGAGTGTGAACTTTGTATTAGGGGCTCTGTAGGGAAATTCTATATTACTTCCATTATGTGTACATATTAGTTTATGTTGTTCATAGAATTACTGGTGTTTTATTTCATGTTGACTTTTTTCCTTAAACCAAATTTTTAAAACTCTAAAAAAATTTTCACGCACGAATTTTAATGTTGAAGATTTTCACAGTGAGATCATTGGAACTGGGCCAGAGAAACAATCATATTGAGACGAGAAATAGTGTTCACACGTGCCAAATAAAGCCAGATGAAACCAGGGATGTTTTAATCCCTCTGTCAAGCATGCATACCCACACATGGGAACCTGAGGGGAGGAAGGCTGTCATATTTAACTTGGGCTTTGCAACAATTTTCCCTTTCCTAATATGGATATTTTCTTCTACTTATCATGGGCCAAGTCTCAACAGGAGATCATGCCTTCACACGTTTCCCCCTAAATGGAATAACCAAAGAAGTAGGTCTAGGCGGAACACTTGCCATTTTCCTCTGGTTTCCTTGAGTCAGCTATGATGATGTACTGAGCTGTATAAAAACAGAGTCAGGGTTATTTCTGAATAAAAGAGATGTGAGACCACGGACTCGCCTTGGGAGGGAAGTCAGCCAGATATCTCTTTATTTTAGCCAGTGAGCCTTTTTAGCCTAGAATGCCTGTGTGAGCCTTCAAGAAACTCCCAGACGAAGCAAATTGGAAAGTGTGCGGATGGACATAGTTTAACATTACAATCGTACCATGTCTTTATGACAACTGCACTTCCTCATGATATATGTGCATCCCGTAACTCAACTTATCCTTTTTACTGATTAAATGTCAATGTCAATAAGGCTTTTTTAAGTCTTATGTTTGAAGCCACCTGTAGTCTTAAAGCTCCAACTAAAATAATCATGAACCTTCAGAAAGTAACTGAATACAGACAAGTTTAAATGAATTCATATCCATGTAGATTGACTCATATATATTTTTCCTACATGAGACAAAATCCAGTTGCTCTTTAAGGGCTCCATGTGCAACGATCCTTGGAGCAGCACTGCCTTGCTAGAGTGAGCCTCAGCTCTCTCCTCCAGCCACACATTCTTGTCCTTGACCTATTACAGAAGTGTTGGACGTCTCTGTCTTCTATAGAGCACTGACTCAGTAGGAAACAACTGCATAAGCTAAAATGAATTTGGCCTGATTTGGGAAGTGCTAGCATGGTTTTTTCCACCTTAAAAATATTTTATAACTAGACTTCTGAGTTACTGTCTGCTCCCAGGCACTATCTTTCATCTAACTTTCTTTCCATCGCAGCATGTTCTCAAAAAGCACTTGAAAACCCCTGTGATTTCTTTTTTAATAGAAACTTTGAAGAGTTTTTACAATTGGAGTGCTCTCCGCCTTAATGAGTAGGGCTCCATTTTTCCAGCTATTATCTCATTTCTTCACATGCCATTTCCTGCTAGAAAAAGAGCAAGTGTGTAAGAGAGGTGGAAGTGAAGCAGTGTCTCAGCATTGATATTTATGATTATAGACCCTACATATTATGTGGAATTGGTCTAGAACTTCTGGCAGCTGCTCCAGACATGGATTAGCTGGATACATGCTTGCTCATTTTGAAGCACCACTCTTGTGAATGTTTCCTTGGGGACATTTTTTAATGACTAAAAATGTTAATTAAAATTATTAAATGACTGAATGAAATGATTTTAACATGTTAATAATTTCACCAGAGACTTCTTTCCAAGTAAAAATTGTACTCCCTCTGAAAATTGCCAACATTTCTGAAGAATATTTGTTTGCTAATTTGAAGCAAGATTTTTATTTAGGTGATAACTGGGAGAGATATCCTATTTACCTGTCTCTGAGAGCCAGAATGTATTTAACTAACTAGCATAGTCAAGAAGCAGTTTCACTAAAAGAGCTCCATTTTCTTTTCTTAAGATGTTTTAGGCTAACAGATATTCAAATTTCTAGCTGGTAGGCAATAATAACTATATTTTCAGATTTATTTTTTACAAGTGTAAAGGAATTCATTGAGAGGGGTCAGAATCAATAATTATAAGATTTATACACTATTTTCCATTCTTATCATGCTCTGTGTTAATCTCCATCGTTTAGCACTGTGCCAAGTAGGTATTAAGAACTTAGTGAAAATAAAATAAATACTTAGTAAGTTTTTATCAAATAAATGGATGAATTTATATATTTGCATTTCAGTACAATCTTTGTAATTATCTGAACCATATCTATTTCCTAATATGTGTGTCTATCATTTCAATCACAATTGATTCACTCAGTTGGCTGAAGTGGTATTTATAAATATTGTTTATATTGGTTTATATGACTTGCCTAGATTTGATTATTTTAGGAAATTTTGTGGTAGAAGATGGTAATGGTTCTCTTTAGTGCTTTTCTCAAATTATTCCCAGTAAGCACTTAGTAAGCTTACACTTCTCTTGGAGAGGGAGAGGGGATCACAGAAGAGACATCACTTTGCTGATGAAGATCTGTCTAGTCAAAGCTATGGTTTTTCCAGTAGTCATGTACAGATTTGAGAGTTACACCATAAAGAAGGCTGAATGCCAAAGAATTGATGCTTTAGAACCGTGGTGCTAGAGAAGACTCTTAAGAGTCCCATGGACAGCAAGGAGATTAAACCAGTGAATCCTAAAGGAAATCAACCCTGAATATTCACTGGGAGGACTGATACTGAAGCTCTAATGCTTTGGCCACCTGATGCAAAGAGCCAACTCATTGGAAAAGAGCCTGATGCTGGGAAAGATCAGGGGGCAGGAGAAAAAGTGGATGACAGATGATGAGATGGTTGGATGGCATCACTGACTCAATGGGCATGTTTGAGCAAACTGGGAGATAGTGAAGGATAAGGAAGCTTAGCATGCTGCAGTCCATGGGGTTGCAAAGAGTTGGACACAACTTAGTGGCTAAACAACAACTGGGTCATTTAACTTGTTTGGCCAAGGTAGTATGAGCAGAAGTGTCATATGGTAATTCCTCATTGAGGGTATGAGGGTTAGTATCTGACTTGCGTTGTTCTTTTCCTTTGCTGTAATGATTGGCTATGTTCCAGAAAACGTCTGCTCCATCAGCCTGTGTCCAAGAGCGAAGAGGACAAGCCCTAAGTCAACCTCCTACAGATATGGAGGGTGTTCTTTATTGTAGCATAAGCTAACCCAATCTGACTGACACTATTATGAAAATCAAAGGAAGAGTGCTCCTGGAATAAACAGTGCTAAATGTTGAAGAGTAGTTAACTACTGTAAGGGCTAAAGAATGTCCACTGTATTTGGTTACAGGAAAGTCATTTTAAAGTTTTTATTTCAATGAGAATAGTCTCTACAGAGTGATAAGTATGAAACCAGACTGCAATATGTTCAGGAATTAAGAATTGAGGAAGTGGAAAGAATGATTATAGAAAACTCAAAGATGTTTTTCTATGAAAGTGAGGGGAAATGTGAGTTAGTCAGGGGAGGGAAACGTGAAATTAAGAAAGGTGGATTTCCTTCAAGATGGAGACTGAAATCATGTTCAAATGTTGGTAAAATATAGGTAATAAAAAGTGAAATGTGGAAATGATAAAAGAAGTAGGGTCCTGAGGAAGCAGAAAAGAATGAAATCCAGGTAGAGGCTGTAGTACCAAACAGACAATATTGAAACTGCCTGCAATGCAGGAGACCTGGGTTTGATCCCTGGGTCAGGAAGATCTCCTGGAGAAGGGAATGGCAATCCATTCCAGTATTCTTGCCTGGAGAATTCCATGGACAAGGAAGCCTGGAGAGCTACAATCCTTGGGGTTGCACAGTCAGACATGACTGAGCAACTTTCTTTCACCATAGTCATAAAGGAGGAACAAATGTTTGGTGGCACAAACTTCAAAGAAGTGAAAACCTGATGATTTAGGAAGTCCACAGTGACACCATCTACTGATGAAAAGTGAGGACATGAAAAAATCCAATGGTTTGAGGGGAAGAGAGGTTTGTAAAGAACAGAGCATGTTTGTGATATGACCATATTTCACCTTTGTGAACCATGGAAGTTCTATTACTAAGACTCAGTATGTTACATTTTTAATATAAAGAACAATGAAAAGCATGATGCCAGGTCAAAAATCAAGACTCATGTTTGGATTTTCAGGACAATTTAAACATAAAGTTTTTGTCTTATTGCCAGTAAAGTGAGCTGGCAACATTAAGCTATCCTACTCTTGTATTATTGCCCTCAAATATTTTTATCTTCAGAAGTTACAAGGTATTACTTTAAGTTTCTAGTTTCAAGAAGGTGTAGTGGCGATCTTTCTATTTTCTTCTTCTGCTGAGTCATAATAAAAAACAAGAGTTAAAAACCAAAAATATAAACCTCATGTTTAATCAAATTCAGATATCTACAATCCTAAGTCATGATTATTTAAAGAAAAAAGAAAAGAGGAATTATGAAACTCTTAGCAGAAACAGGAAAAGTCAACTTTAAGTACCTGTGTGTGGTGGAGGAGGTAGAGAAAACTAAAAAATCTTAACCAATTCATCTCAGAGGATTTCAGGAAAGACTCAACAATTAGGAGCATCTGTTCAGTTCAATAGGAGCATGGGGAACCGCAAAGTGAAAGTTAGGCAGGAACCTGATAATAAATAGGGGTTTTAAAGATTGTATATGGAATGTTTAGGCCCCAGGTGTCCACTCTAACCTGCAGCAGCAGATGACTGCATCTTGTCTACAACTTCAGGAGCCAGGAAGAGTTTATCACAGAGAAATTGCGTCAGTAAGTTTCCAGAGGCTGAAATTCTAAGCACAAAAGAGGGTGAGTCCTGGACTAATGACGAGAAAATTAAGTGTAAGTCTGCAGAGTACCTACTGAGACTTCAGCCTCTTTGTCAAATCTGTCTCCTGAGCATCAGCAGTAGGGCTCACAGCCCACAGCAGTGTCTAGAGGAGCCAGAAATTTGATACATAGACAGAGAAATTCATAGCACTTGCAACAGAAACATCGGTTTTTCATCCAGTTGTTTAAAGGAAGCTCATCAGCTGGCATACTGGACCTGTGCTTGCAGCACTCCACTCAGCTTTTTATCACCTTCCATGCGCAGAGGACAAAGATCAATATACTTTCAAGAAAAGCCTCCAACATAGAAGAGAAAGGCCAAAGCAGACCAAAAAAATCTAACAAAAGGAACTCAGAAGAAACAGAGATAATACAGAGTGAAAATATTTAAATAAATTTATACTTAATACCTTCAGATAGTTAAGATAATGTTGTAACCTTTAAATAAAGACATATATTTTAAAAAAGAAGAAAAGTGAAGTGAGAACACTCTCAAAAATTAATGTCAAACAGCTAAACTCTTTTTTTAAAAAAGAAAATATATAGAAAATAAGGTAAAAGGATCACCAAGAAAATAGGACTAAAACACAATGAAGAAGAATGTTGGAATTAAAAAATGAAAGAGGATCAGGACTCAGCAAATAGTAATTGGGAGAAAGAGAAAATGATGAACAGTAAATTATTTAAAAAGAAGAAAGTACCCAGAATTGAAGGACATAAAACTACAGATTAAAGAATTTCAGTTCAGTTCAGTTCAGTTCAGTCGCTCAGTCGTGTCCGACTCTTAGCGACCCCATGAACCACAGCACGCCAGGCCTCCCTGTCCATCACCAACTCCCGGAGTTCACTCAAACTCATGCCCATCGAGTCGATGATGCCATCCAGCCATCTCATTCTCTGTCGTCCCCGTCTCCTCCTACCCCAAATCGCTCCCAGCATCAGAGTCTTTTCCAGTGAGTCAACTCATCGCATGAGGTGGCCAAAGTATTGGAGCTTCAGCTTTAGCATAAGTCCTTCCAATGAACACCCAGGATTGATCTCCTCTAGAATGGACTGGTTGGATCTCCTTGCAGTCCAAGGGACTCTCAAGAGTCTTCTCCAGCACCACAGTTCAAAAGCATCAATTCTTCGGCGATCAGCTTTTTAAGTATGCTCAAAACAATGAACATGGAAAGAACTGCACACATACAGGAAAAAAAAAAATCTGGAAAATGCTAGTATATATAGCTCTTTATTACATACAGTCTGCTAGTGGAAATGTCAGTTATTCAAATATACACCAGTCAAAATTCCATTGTTCCCAGTGAAGCTTCTTACTGATTATGATTCCTTTATCTGCCCTAATGGCTCAATATTTCTAGTTCTCAATGAATAATAAGGAGTTGGCTGTTTAAAACCTTCCCAGACAATACTGACCTCCCTGTCCAATGTGCTGAATCTCACTCAGAATGAACTCAAATCTACATCTGGCATCCATAACTCACTCTAACACAAATTCATTGTCAAATTTTAAAACATCCTAACTCTGTGGACAGATATTCAACTTAGGAAAGTTCTTAAAATCCCCAAACTCATTGAATTTTGACTTCTGAAATCACTTCCTTTCTCATTTCTTGAGAACTATTCGAATCTTCTTCAGATGCACTGTATATTCATATTATGGATGTGCAGCAATTCTTTTGGCATCTTACTCAAAACAGGCAGTGAAAAGAACATACTATACATTTTTTCTTACATGGAAAAATAGGACTTTCATTGACATCTCCAATAACAGACCCATTATCATTTATAGGATATACTGTCCTTCATATTTCTAAAATATGTTACTCCTAATGAATTTTCAACATGCAAAATTTTATATATCAAACTTTGTTTCAAATCTAACTACATTCATTTACTTTCTATTAGTATCAGATAATCCTAAAATCCCTAACTCACCCAAGAACATGGGAGAAAAGATACTATTCATCCAATATTCTAAGATATTTAAAAGAAATTTAGTAAAATTTCTTATCTCAAGTCACCCTTTATTGAATTGTCCCACTCTGAGTTTTAATACCTAAAGATGGAGAACTCTATACAGGTAACAAAAACAAGACCTGGAGCTGACTGTGCCTCAGATCATTAACTCCGTATTGCAAAATTAAGACTTAAATTGAAGAAAATAGAGAAAACCACTAGTCCACTCAGGTATGACCTAAATCAAATCCTTTATACAGTGGAAGTGACAAATAGATTCAAGGGATCTGTTAGACAGAGTTCCTGAAGAATGATGAACAGAGGTTCGTAACATTGTACAGGAGATAGTGACCAAAATTATCCCAAAGAAAAAGAAAAGCAAGAAGGTAAAGTGGTTGTCTGAGGAGGCTTTACAAATAGCTGAGGAAAAAAAAGAAGCAAAAAGCAAAGAAAGGGAAAGATATACTCAACTGAACTCAGAGTTCCAGAGATTAGCAACAAGGCTAAGAAGGCCTCCTTCAATGAACGATGCAAAGAAATAGAGGCAAATAATAGAATGGGAAAGACTAGAGATCTCTTCAAGAATATTGGAGATACCAAAGGGAATTTCACACAAGGATGAGCACCATAAAGGACAAAAACAGCAAGGAAGGACCTAACAGAGGCAAAAGAAACTAAGAAGAGGTGTCAAGAATACACAGAAGAGCTGTACAAAAAAGATCTTAATGACCCAGATAACCACAATGGTGTGATCACTCACATAGAGCCAGACCTCCTGGAATGTGAAGTAAAGTGGGCCTTAGGAAGCTTTACTATGAACAAAGCTAGTGGAGGTGATGGAATTCTAGCTAGGCTATTTCAAATCCTAAAAGATGATGCTGTGAAAGCACTGCACTCAATATGCCAGTAAATTTGGAAAACTCAGCAGTGGCCACTGGAGAAGGCAATGGCAAGCCACTCCAGTACTCTTGCCTAGAAAATCCCATGGATGGAGGAGCCTGGTAGGCTGCAGTCCGTGGGGTCGCTAAGGGTCGGACACGACTGAGTGACTTCACTTTCACTTTTCACTTTCACACATTGGAGAAGGAAATGGCAACCCACTCCAGTGTTCTTGCCTGGAGAATCCCAGGGACGGGGGAGCCTGGTTGGCTTCCATCTATGGGGTCACACAGAGTCGGACACAACTGAAGTGACTTAGCAGCAGCAGCAGCAGCAGTGGCCACAGAACTGGAAAAGATAAGTTTTCATTCCAACCACAAAGAAAGGCAATGCCAAAGAATGTTCAAAGTACTTGACAGTTACATTCATTTTGCCTGCTGGTAAGGTTATGCTCAAAATCCTTCAAGCTAGGCTTCAGGAGTATGTCAACTGAGAACTTCCAGATGTACAAACTGGGTTTAGAAAAGGCAGAGGAACCAGAAATCAAATTGCCAACATCCATTGGATCGTATAGAAAGCAAGGAAATTCAAAAAGGAAAAAAAATTCTCTTCTGCTTCATTGACTATGTTAAAGCCTTTGACTGTGTGGATCACAACAAGTTGTGGAAAATTCTGAAAGAGATGAAATACCAGACCACCTGACCTGCCTCCTGAAAAACCTGTATGCAGGTCAAGAAGCACTAGTTAGAACCTTACATGGAACAACAGACTGTTCAGAATTGGGAACAGAGTATGTCAAGGCTGCATACTGTCACTCTGCTTATTTAACTTCTATGCAGAGTACATCATGTGAAATGCCAGGCTGGATGAATCACCACAAGCAGGAATCAAGATTGCTGGGAGAAATATCAATTATCTCAGACATGCAGATGACACCACCTTAATGGCAGAAAGTGAAGAGGAACTAAAGAACCTCTTCTGAAGGTAAAATAGAAGAGTGAAAAAGTTGGCTTAAAACTCAACATTTAAAAGCCTAAGATCATGGAGTCTGGTTCCATCACTTCATGGCAAATACATGGGGGGAAAAAAGGAAACAGTGACAGACTCTATTTTCTTGGGCCCCAAAATCATTGCAGATGGTGACTGCAGTTATGAAATTAAAAGACACTTGCATCTTGGAAGAAAAGTTATGACAAGCCAAGAGAGTATATTAAAAAGTAGAGACACCACTTTGCCAGCAAAGGTCCATACAGTCAAGGCTATGGCTTTTCTACTAGTCATTTACAGATGTGAGAGTTGGATCATAAAGAAGGCTGAATGCTGAAGAATTGATGCTTTAGAACTGTGAGAAGATTCTTACAAGTTCCTTGAACTGCAAGGAGATCAAACCAGTCAACCCTAAAGGACATCAACCCTGAATACTCACTGTAGGGACTGATACTGAAGTTGAAGCTTCCAATACTTTGGCCACCTAATGCAAAGAGCCAACACTGGAAAAGACTCTGATGCTGGGAAAGATTGAGGGCAGGAGAAGAAGATGGCAACAGAGGATGAGAAGGTTGAATGACATCAACTCACTGGACATGATTTGAGAAAACTCTAGAAGATAGCGAAGGATAGGGAAGGCTGGCATGCTGCTGTCCATGTTGCAAAGAGTCAGACACGACTTAATGACTGAACACATACACCATCTGTTACATCTTAAGGAAATTGCCAGCCATGAAATCCAGCATGGAATCCTGCCTCTGAGGCTTGATCTGCTATTTAGTTGATGGTTAAGATGGTTGATAGTTAAGATGATGGTTGATGGTTAAGATGGTTATCAGGTCAAATTCTGCGGTTTATATATATCACCTCCTGATTTTCAGTGAGTAGAAATGAAATAACTTAGACTTTTCTTTGACAATTTTTAATTTAAATACAAGTTCTCAAAATTCTCAAGTTTCTAAACATCTGTCCTTTTCTAAAAAGAAACTATTAACATTAAAAGCATAAGTTTTGAAAACAAAGATGCAGAGTATCTACCATGTGAGAGAATTTTAATATATTCCTATATAATGAAATGGCAACCCACTCCAGTGTTCTTGCCTAGAGAACCCCAGGGATGGTGGAGCCTGGTGGGCTGTCGTCTATGGGGTCACACAGAGTCGGACACGACTGAAGTGACTTAGCAATATAATGAATGACTAAAAGAAAATGCTGACAGTGGATAAGTAAAATTACACAAAGGCATTATCTATATGTTGGCAGCTCCACAGAATGTGGAAGTGATGTATCTTTAACTTAATATTCTTTTCTATCTTTTAAAGAATTTTAATTGAAGTACAGTTGATTTACAATGTTATAGCTGATTTACAATCTCTGCTGTACAGCAAAGTGATTCAGTTATTCTTACTAAATATTCAATATTTTTAAATGGAGTAAAATGTTTGGAGGAGGAGATTATTAACAAATGTGACTCAAATTGCCACAGCTTCATCAGTTGCTGGGCATATATGATATTTCATTTATATAAATGCCCAGCCCTATATACGACTTAGCAGACCCCATATTTTGGAAGAATGACGTCAGTCTCATCCCCATATAGGCTTCCTGAAATTTCAGACTGTTTTCACTTTTTTCCACTTGGTCTCCTCACCCAGCAGCCTCAGTGTTGCCTCTTTCAGTTTCCTCTCTCCGTCACCATGATGCACAGCAAGTTGCTCCTGGGACTGTACTAAACCCCACGTTTACACAGCTGTCCTGTGGTCTAAGACAAAGTGATCAGGTTAGAAACTAAGCCTTACAGTTTTAGCCTGACACTTTATTTCAGGGTTCAAGAATACTAGATCAGGACTGAGGATCAGTTAAACACAAAGTTTACCTTTCCCTTTTGCCTTACTTTTATATCCACCTGCCAACTAAACTGACACCATCTTCCTGTACAAGGATTAAATCACAAGCTGCTGCAACTGCTGACCTTCAACACACCCTGACAGAAGTTCAGGATGGAGATTAGGAAGGAGGCAATCTGTGCCTCGGGAAAAGTTGGTGGAACAGGTCTTCAAATAGGTGTTTTCAGGATATTTCATAAGCCCGATTCTTGTATCTCCTCATATTTAGAAAAGCACTAAAATCTTTCATGGTGATGTCTGCTTCTCATGACTAGCAGTAACCTTCGGGAGACTAGGAGCAGCTTCTGCATAAATGTATGCCTGATTGCATGTACTCCTTCTTCACCAGAATCACATATATACTGATTTTCCCCCTACCTCTTCAGAGCAGTTTCTGAGAGCTCTCTGAGGTGCTGTCTCCCATGCTACAGTCCTCATTTTACCCCAAAGAAAACAACTCACAACTCACACATTGTGCATTTTTTTCAGTTGAGACATCTTTTCTCCTTCTTAGACACTCCTGTACACACACACTTTCTAGGTCAACCCCATTTACAAAGTCCCTGTGCATATCATACTCAAGCAA
The DNA here is from genome assembly GCF_049115385.1 of Moschus berezovskii. Taxonomy (NCBI): domain Eukaryota; kingdom Metazoa; phylum Chordata; class Mammalia; order Artiodactyla; family Moschidae; genus Moschus; species Moschus berezovskii. The sequence goes on from NC_142460.1 coordinate 64,232,331, forward strand.
AATTTCTCAGCAGTTGACAGCTCAACTATTTTTACAAACGGTATTCAGTTTGGACTCAGTTAAGACACTTTATTTAACATATACAAAAGGAGACAAGGTGTAGAATCTGTATGTGGTATTATGGGCTGAACTGTGTCACTGCAAAATGTACACGCTGAAGTTCTAACCCCTAGTACCTCAGAATACGTCTATATTTGGGGAAAAGGTGCTGTAATCCAATATGACTCATATATTTATAAGAGGAATAAATTAGAACACAAAAATGTTCAGAAGAAAAACCGTGTGAAGACATTAAGATGGCCATGTATAATCCAAGGAGCGAGGCCTCTTAAGAAACCAAAAATTCTGTCAACACCTTCATCTCAGACTAGCCTCCACAACAGTGAGAAAATAAATTTTGGTTGTTTAAGTCACCCAGTTAATGGCACTTTGTCATGGCAGCCCTATGCAAACTAACCCATGCCGTATAAACTTTAAAGCAGAACAAAGAAAGAGATAATAAAATGTTTGACACCTGGTAGATATATCAGGTTGCACGTATGCTTAAGTCATGTCTGACTCTTTGTGACCCAATGGACTGTAACTCCTCTGTCAATGGGATTTCCTAGGCAAGAATACAGGAGTGGGTTGCCATTTCCTCATCTAGGGGATCTTCCTAACTCAGGGATTGAACCTGCATCTCCTGAATTGGTAGGTGGATTCTTTACCACTGAGCCACCTGGGAAGCCTCCAGTAGATATAAGTCATGCAAAAAGAAGGTAAGGAGGAAAGAAATAGGCTAGTATAAACAGCTTTTATCTAAGAAATGTTGTTAAGTACCTGAGATCTCAATTTGAAGATCTCAGTTATAGTTAGACAAAAACTCACAGAACTGGAAAAGATATGAAACTTTTATCAATTAATGAAATGGAGGCTCAGAAAGGTGAAGCTAAAAGTTTGTTCAGTGTAAAAGGAAGCTAAGCTCCTAACTTTAGAAATGGTACATGGTTAAAAACTCAGAAAGAGATGCCATACCATTTCCAGAAGCATGACAATTAGAAAGACAGAAATATCCAAAAGCATGTTGGCATCATATGAGGAAAATAGCCTCATAAGACAATGGTTGGTAGTCCCATTTCTTTGAACACTACAATTTTGAAAACCAACCAAAACCTTCAGGTTCTTCCTCCAACTAACCCTTTTCTCAACTCACTTTCCATTCATTCCAAATTTTAAAAAAAAGGGTGTTTTTGTTTGTTTGTTTTTACAAATGATATCTATCTGGAAAAAAAAGAGTGACATGGGATGACTTTAGGTTGCCAAGCCTGAAGGAACCAAGTGATGCTTTCTAATCAGTACCCATCCTTGTTGGCAGAGATTGCTAAGGGTGAACTGGCAGGAGCTGTCTTTAGGAAGTGCTAGAGCAAGAGTGGATGAAGATTCTCCTCTAAACTTCTATACAGAGGGACATATAGGGAAGGAAAATCATTATTTTTCAACACCTAAAAAGCTTTTCATGGACTCTCTTTCAAAGTTAAATATACAAATCACTGAAGGACTTCTCAGGTGGCACAGTGGTAAAAAAAAAGAAAAGAAAAAAAAAATCCATCTGCCAGTGCAGGAGATGCAAGAAACTTGGGTTTAATTCCTGGGTCAGGAAGATACCCTGAAGCAGGAAATGGCAACCCACTGTAATATTCTTGCCTGGGAAATCGTATGGACAGAGAAGCCTGGCTGGCTACTGTCCATCGGGTTGCAATGAGTTGGACACAAATGAGCACACATACACCAATCAAGTCATTTTGTGTCTACTTTGCCATTGCCTCAATTCTAGCTGGTTTGAGGTTTGATTCAAAAAAGAGGTAGTCAAATTTGGGTTCAGAGAACAAAAAACTTCTTTGTTTTCCAGAAATGTTAGGATGAAGTAATACACCACATTTATAGAAACTTCCCCAAGGAGGGTAGGGGGAAATGGCAGGGTTTCCTCCAAGAAATAATTGCTTTTGGAATGATAAGAGGGGAAGTTACTCTTGCACAACCATATCTATCCTGACTGGCTATAATTTTTGGTTTTAGCTTGCTCTTTTAGGTCAGATGGTATAAATCATCATATTCAGACAGTTTAACTGTGTTCAGCTATAGTTTGATTTTCTGGCATACTAAATCTAACTTAAGTGTTAAAATAAACTAGAGCCAAGCTTTACATTCAAACAAAATCATAAAACTCTATCATATTTGAAAATAAGGAGGTTGCTTACCAGCTTGAAAAGATTGAGTATTGACTTCATTGTCTATTGTTTCCTGTGGCATAGCTTTTATATTAATGCCAAATTCCAAAAAAAAGAAATTAAATGAGTCTAATATGAACATATGAATATGTAATAGTATATAAATTTACTGAGTATGGTCACAAGCAGCTGTCATTCCCTGAGGTTACAAACATACTGCCTACATTATTGTACCCATGTCAGGAAATGATAAATACAGAGCCAGTTCTCATGACTGACTTTGGATATTTTCTCTCTTTTGATGTATACTGAGTCTAATCAAACTCTTCTTCTGATCCCATTTTTCCCTGAATTGCATCTCTGATTAAGAAAATATATCTTCCTTTCAAATCCAGATTTCAGTTCTTAATTTTGTCCTTTTCCTTTCCCCTCCCTGCTTTCAGACTTTGAATTAGTTTTGTTTCCAATTATTTATTAAAAAATGTAATGAGGATCTGCTCTGCACACTAACACATGCATATGATTATAGACACACATGTGTATATGTGCATATGCAAGAACATATAAAATGTCTTAAACTTATGAGAACTAGCTTATAAATTTCCAAGCTGCTATCAAGTCTTTTGCATAATAAATAAGACTCTTCATGATTTGGCGTCTTCCTACTAATCTATTCTTTTCTCTTCCATTCCAGAAACTCTGCATTGATTGTAACACCTCTCCTCTGCTTGTCTTTGAACATGATCTATAACTTAACTGAAACAAATCCAAATTCCATTTAGCCATGAGTTATTCCTTTATTGGCTTTCAATCTGAATGCAATAGCCATGTTTTCTGAGAAGCCTTCTGTAAGCAAACCAAAGGGACTCATACATTCCCTCTCTTAAATTTTAATTCTTTGTATCTCTCATCCAGATTATAACCTCCATGAAGGGAATGACCATAAACAGAATCTTATTACATCTTTGTGTCCTCAACCCCTAAGGTAATTCCTAACATGCAATAGGTAGTCAATAAGTATCTGATTAATAAACTACCAAAGGAATAAACTTCTCATGCAAAAGTAATTATTGTTCAATTCAGAACACTGAGAGATTATATCGTTTGGTGAAATTCTGTATACATGAGTTACTACCCAAGCAGGTTCCTAACAGAGACCACGCTCTCTAATGCCTCTTCCAGAAACTGTTGCTCTTGAGAGAAAAAGATATAGTAAGACTTGGTGCAAATTTATTGCTTGAAAATGACAGTCTATAGAATGGATAGACATGGTCACAATATGAGTCCTGCAATCAAGGTATAATTTACACTAAGTTGAGGCTTATGAGCTTGTCTAGAGACAGACACTCAATAAGTCTTTATCTCTATGGTAAATGGATTATATAACCCAAAACACCGACATAAAATTGGATGTTTGGACCCCAACTAAGGTAGGTGCCTTGGAAATACTAAGGACAATTCCTTAGTGTCTTGAGTAGCAACTTAAAATAACGCAAGTGTATTATCTCACTAGTTTCTCTGTTCTATGTCTCACGTCAAAATCAAGGTATTGGCCAATCGGGTTGGCCAAGCTTATCAGAAGAGAAGCTTATTCTGTTTGTAGGCAGAATTCAGCTTCTCGCAAATTAAGACTGAGGTCCTCGCTTCTTTGCTGGCTGTCAGCCAAATACTGCCCTTAGCTTTTAGAAGCTCCTCTGTAGGTCTGGTCAGTGGCTCCTGCATTTTAAAACCAGCAAAAGCACATCGAATCCTTCTCAAATTTGTGTTCTCTTTTGACTACTCCTCTTTTTTGACCACAGGGCTTTTTTGATTGCCACCTCTCTTTTTTGACTCTTGTGCTCATGTCTCTTCTGCTTCCAACTAGAGGACATTCTTTAAGGACCCATCTAAGTAGATTGTGAAGACTTGGATAATCCAGGATAATCTCTTCATTTCATGGTATGGAACTGTCAACTCATCTCACAAACCCCATTTGCCATGGAATACAAGAAACCTGTTTACAGGTTCTACAGACTAGGACACCAGCACATGGGGAAATTTTCTGTCAACCACAGTGCGAATTCAAAATTATAGCTTTAAAATATTTATTTTTCCATTTACTTACAGGAAAAAAGAAAACAACCAATTTTATATTAAAAGTGCAAATTTTGATTTATTTATTATTTTTTCTCCTCTGCCCAAAACAGGCAGGGGGGGAACAAACAAAATATTTCCTATGTTTTTGTTCTTTTTGCTTTTCTTTTGCAATTTTAGCTAGTTCATTCGCAGATTCAGATTTAAACATCATGTATTGGCAATTATGGACTTTTTCTCTGTGTTTACCTACTTAAGCTAATATTCAGAGGTATGAAAGCTGTAAAATATCCTTTCACAGTTTACTGTCTGTGTATTTCTATTTTTGGTTGGTTGTTAAATTGCAATGCATTAGGCAATAATACAAAATAAAATAGCTAAACCTTATGTATCTCATCTACAATATCACTAGTCTCTCAGATAAGTGGTCCCTACTGCTTCAGGAATTCTGTTTGTACAAGTGTCTGCTGCAGAAATTAATTGTGAACCTGCTGAATTTATTGAAAGGAATATTTTTGTCCAGATGTGTATCAACATTCCCAGGCTAGCAGTGTTCCTCGAGGCTACACTGTGCTAAGCCCATAGTCAGTGCATATTTGGTGTGAATATATTTATAAAATAAAAAATGAGGAAAAAGTGAAGAGCACGAATGGGGTCACAAGAAGCAGAAGAACAGGTACAAGTTACATTTTCTTTTTTTGTCATTAAAAGACCTAAAAATTAATGTAAGGTATCAACTCACAGATTCATCATAAAGTAAAACTTAAGTAATTTGTATCTATGCATTAATTTAATGTCTTTAAAAAAGTATCTTATGCCTTATGGGAAAGGCCTTTAAGAAAAGATTTAAATGTTAATGTTTTCCAATTATATATCTGAAAGTTGAATAAAAACTCCAACAATGAGCTAGATACTTTACCTGTACTGAAGGAGAATAAATAAGGCCTCATCCTACCATGTTGGGTTAGGGAAGTTGCAGGCAAGTTTTAAAGGATTCAGGGAGGGAGGGGCCAGGTTCCTTGAAGAAGGACACAGAAATACAATAGCTAGCATAGACTTACCAATTTCCTCAGTCTTTCTCTAAAAAGGTAATTATAACTGAGGAAAGGGAATACATAATAGTTTCTGAAAGGTGGTGGATAAAAGTCTGAGTGAACACAGTTAAATACGCAATTACCCCGTGGTTTTTTTTTTTTTTTTTAAGATATTTTAGCAGGGATGAAGCTTTTCATGGGCCAAAGAGTCAGAAGAAAATAAAAGATAATAAAAAGCAATCTACTAAATAAAATTAAAGACAATTAAATGATATTATGGACAATTTGGATACTGGGAAGTTAGACTGTATAGAGTATTTATATGACAAATTGTAGTGATAGTTTTAAATTAAACATTTGTGGCCCCATGACTGATAAATTTCAAATAATCTTTGATAAGAATATTCTCATATCTGAAGCTCTTTATGAAAGGTCTATTTTGTCTTTCAAACTTTGGTTTAGACATTAGATATCATATCTATTTTAAGAAGCATTTATTTATTCAACAAATACTTACTCCTTACTCAGGTTTACTATATCTGGATCTTACAGACGAGGCAGAATACAGACCACAAACATAACAATTAAGTAAATGATATATAGCATGTTAGAAGGCAGTAAGATCTATGCAGAAAAGAAAAATTAAACCAATTTAAGGGATGTCAAGAGTGCTAGGATATAAAGGGGGTCTACAATTTTAAATAGGATGGTTATGGCAGGCCTCAATGTACAGGTGACATGAAAAGCGGTGAGTGTCAGTGATGTAATTATTGATGAGAAAGTATTCTAGGGGAAGAAATGGCTAAGGCAAGGTTGGGAGGATGAGAGCATGCTGGTATGTTGGAAGGAAATCGGGAGTCTCAGTATGACTATCACAGGGTGACCAGTGGCAAATGAAAATGATGAGGTCAGAGAAGTAATGAGCAGCCAGATCATACAGCTGTTTTGTAGGGCTTTTAAGGACTTCGGCTTTGTATGTAGGAAGTGGGGATCCATGAGAGGACTGTGAGCCAAAAGTGCTGTGACCTGACTTCAGGTTGATTTCCTTGAGCTCAGTGTTGGTAACAGACTGCAGAGGAACAGACAGAAATAGGAAAACCAGTCAGGAAGCCATTGTATTCAGACCCTAGAAGTAGGAAAGAAAGTGATAAGGTTGCACTGCATGTATTTTGAGGCTTATCACAACAGGATTTCCCGACAGCTATTGTATGTGAGAGAAGGAAAGGCTCCAAGACAACTCTACAGTTCTAGTCTAAGCAACTTGTAATACGCTATCAACCAAAAGGGGAAGGTTGCAAATAGAACAGATATGAGATGAAAAAACAAGAGTCCAATTTTAGACATGTTGAGTATGAGACACCTGTTAGCTGGCCAAGCAAAGAGGGCAGGTGGTTGCAGATATTAGTCTAAGATTTTAGAGTGGAGTTTGGTGCAGAGATATACATTTGGTAGTCTTCAGCATATGAACAATATCTAAAGACGTAATATTTAAATATTTATGATTACATAGTCAGTAATTGAAGAAGAAAAGAGGACCAAGAACACACATCAAAGTACTCCAGCACTAACAGAGTGGGCGATGAGGAAAAACTGATGAAATCAGAGAAAGAACAACCAACACGGTAGAAAAATTCCAATAATATATTGGGAACTGGAACATGAGAAATGGAAATATATTAAGAAAAGCAGTATGATCACAGTGATAGGTCGCATAAAATGGGAACTCTGCTTTTAAGCACTGTAGACGTTATTGGTGACACTGGTGAGAGCAATTTCAGACAATTGAGAGCAGTGACAGCTTGACTGGAATAAGTTTAAGAGAGAAGAGGTGGAAAATTGGAAACACTTTAAATAAAGGGAGCTCTTACAAGTTTTGCTGCAAATGGGAAAGAAAGAAAGTATATAGTGAGAGAAATAGAAGAAAACAACTGGAAAAAGGAACAAGATGGCGTAGGAATAGGACCGTGAGACCACTCTCTCCCCAACAAATTCATCAAAAGAACATTTGAACGCAGAGTAAAGTCCACAAAACAACTTCTGAATGCTGGCAGAGGACATCAGGCACCCAGAAAAGCAGCCCATTGTCTTCGAAAGGAGGTAGGAAAAAACATAAAAGATAAAAAGAGAGACAAAAGAAGTAAGGACGGAGCTCCGTCCCGGGAAGGGAGGCTTTAAAAAGAGAGAAGTTTCCAAACACCAGGAAACACTCTCACTGGCGAATCTGTGGCGAACCTTGGAATCTCAGAGGGCCACATAACCCTCTTTTTTTTTTTTTTTAAGATTTTTTTAAAACCCACAGATTACCCGCCAAACGGTAACTCCCAGCGGAGAAGCAGACGCCTGCATACGCCATTAGCAAGCGGGGGCTGGGCAGGGAGGAGTCGGCTGAACTGCTTAGAGAGAGGACTGGGCTTGAATGCCGCGAGAACAATTTGAGAGAACTGGGGATAGCAAAGCAGACTGGGATAGCTTCCCCACGAAAAGGTGGAAAGCTCTAACCTAAGACTCAGCCAGCCCCGCTCACAGAATAAAGGACTGAGCAGAACGAGCCGGCTGCGGTCGGCCCATCCCCTATCCCCCGCCGAGACAGGCAGGGAGGTCAGCCAGAGCCAGAGGGGGCAACCGCGGCCCCAGAAAGGCATCCGATACAAACTGCAGGCAGGCTTGTTGCTAATCAGGACTTCTTGGGCTCAGGCCGGTCAATATCCCCCTGAGAAGGTGCACCGGTTGTACACCCAGAAAACTGAGTGGCGGGGACTGGGGAGGCGATAAGTCGCAGAGACCACGCTCGCCAAACACCTGGTCCCCTGAGCTGCTCGGACCGGGGAAGGCACAAAACGCAGGCCCAACCAAGTCTGTGCCTTTGTGAAGTACCTGAGAACCTGAACTTGAGCCGCTCAGACCTGGAAAGTGCATACAACCCGGCGCCAGCCTCGGACAGTTCCCGGCAGAGCAACCTAGAGCCTGTGCAGTATAGACTGGGACAGCACACGTGCTGTGAGTGGGGGCAAACCCAGTGTGGCCGAGACAATACGAACACTCCCCACAGATGCCAGAGATATTCGTCTGCAGCGTTCCTCCCTTCCCAGAACAGGACTGAACAACTGAGCCTTAAAAAGTGTCCACCCACCCCCTAGTATCAGGGAGGAAATTAGACACTGAAGAGACCAGCAAACAGAAGCTAAAACAGAGGGAACCACCTTGGAAATGACAGATAGAGTAGTGTAGAGGCTACTCCAAGAATAAGACCAAAAACCAGAGGCAAGAGGCTTAAGCTCAAATCCTGAGAACACCAGAGAACTCCTGACTCCAGGGAACATTAATCGATAGGAGCTCATCAAACATCTCCATACCTACACTAAAACCAAGCACCACCCAAGGGTCGACAGGTTCCAGAGCAAGACATACCATGCAAATTCTCCAGTAACACAGGAAAATAGCCCTGAGCTTCAATATACAGGCTGCCCAAAGTCACTCCAAACCCACTGACATCTCATAACTCATTACTGGACACTTCATTGCACTCCAGAGAGAAGAAATCCAGCTCCACCCACCAGAACACCGACACAAGCTTCCATAACCAGGGAAGCTTGACAAGTCACCTGTCCAACCCCACCCAGAGCGAAGAAACCACATAATAAAGAGAACTCCACAAACGGCCAGAAGAGGGAAAGGCCACCCCAAGCAAAGCAATATAAGCAAGATGAAGAGGCTGAGAAATACCCAGCAAGTAAAGGAACAAGATAAATGCCCACCAACACAAACAAAAGAGGAATATATGGGGAATCTACCTGATAAAGAATTTCGAATTGTGGTGGTGAAAATGATTCAAAATCTTGAAAGCAAAATGGAGTTACAGATAAATAACCTGGAAAAAAGGATTGAGAAGATGGAAGAAAGGTTTAATAAGGACTTAGAGGAAATAAAAAAGAGTCAATAAATATACAATGAATAATGCAATAGATGAGATCAGAAACACTCTGGAGGGAACAAACAGTAGAATAACAGAGGCAGAAGACAGGATAAGTGAGCTAGAAGATAGAATTGTAGAAATAAATGAAACAGAGAGGAAAAAAGAAAACAAAAGAAATGAGAACAATATTAGAGACCTCTGGGACAATGTTAAACGCTCCAACATTCGAATCATAGGAGTCCCAGGAGAAGAAGACAAAAAGATAGACCATGAGAGAATACTTGAGGAGATAATAGTTGAAAACTTCCCTAAAATAGGGAAAGAAATAATCACCCAAGTCCAAGAAACCCAGAGAGTCCCCAACAGGATAAACCCAAGGTGAAATACCCCAAGATACATATTAATCAAATTAACAAAGAACAAACACAAAGAACAAATATTAAAAGTAGCAAGGGAAAAACAGCAAATAACACACAAGGGGATTCCCATAAGGATAACAGCCGATCTTTCAACAGAAACTCTTCAGGTCAGGAGGGAATGGCAAGACATACTTAAAGTGATGAAAGAAAATAACCTACAGCCCAGACTACTGTACCCAGCAAGGATCTCATTCAAATATGAAGGAGAAATCAAAAGCTTCACAGACAAGCAAAAGCTGAGAGAATTAAGTATCACCAAACCAGCTCTCCAACAAATGCTAAAGGATCTTTTCTAGACAGGAAACACAGAAAGGGTGTATAAACTCAAACCCAAAGCAATAAAGAAAATGGCTACGGGATCGTACTTATCAATAATTACCTTAAACGTAAATGGGTTGAATGCCCCAACCAAAAGACAAAGGCTGGCTGAATGGATACAAAAACAAGACCCCCATATATGTTGTCTGCAAGAGACCCACCTCAAAACGAGGGACGCATACAGACTGAAAGTGAAGGGCTGGAAAAAGATATTCCATGCAAATAGAGACCAAAAGAAAACAGGAGTAGCGATACTCATATCAGATAAAATAGACTTTAAAACAAAGGCTGTAAAAAGAGACAAAGAAGGAAACTAAATAATGATCAAAGGATCAATCCAAGATGAAAATATAACAATTATAAATATTTATGCACCCAACATAGGAGCACCACAGTAAGTAAGACAATTACTAACAAGTATGAAAGGGGAAATTAACAACAATGCAATAATAGTGGGAGATTTTAATACCCCACTTACATCTATGGATAGATCAACTAAACAGAAAATTAACAAGGAAACACAAAATTTAAATGATACAATAGACCAGTTAGACCTAATACATATGGAGGCTGAACAACATGCTGCTGAATAATGAACAAATCATAGAAGAAATCAAAAGAGAAATCAAAATATGCATAGAAATGAATGAAAATGAAAACACAACAACCCGAAACCTCTGGGACACTGTAAAAGCAGTGCTAAGGGGGAAGTTCATAACAATACAGGCACACCTCAAGAAACAAGAAAAAATTCAACTAAATAACCTAACTCTACATCTAAAGCAACTAGAACAGGAAGAAATTAAGAACCCCAGGGTCAGTAGAAGGAAAGATTTCGTAAAAATTAGGGCAGAGATAAATGCAAAAGAAACAAAAGAGACCATAGCAAAAATCAACAAAGCCAAAAGCTGGTTCTTTGAGAAGGTAAATAAAATTGACAAACCACTAGCCAGACTTATCAAGAAACAAAGGGAGAAGAACCAAATCAATAAAATTAGAAATGAAAATGGAGAGATCACAACTGACAACACAGAAATACAAAGGATTATTAGAGAATACTATCAGCAATTTTATGGCAATAAAATGAATAACCTGGAAGAAATGGACAAATTCCTAGAAAAGTACAACTTTCCAAAACTAAACCAGGAAGAAATAGAAAATCTGAACAGACCCATCATAAGCACAGAACTAGAGGCTGTAATCAGGAATCTTCCAGCAAACAAAAGCCCAGGTCCAGACGACTTCACAGCCGAATTCTACCAAAAATTTAGAGAAGAGCTAATACCTATTCTACTCAAACTCTTCCAGAAAATTGCTGAGGAAGGGAAACTTCCAAACTCATTCTATGAGGCCACCATCACCCTAATCCCAAAACCTGGTAAAGACCCCACAAAAAAGAAAACTACAGGCCAATATCACTGATGAACATAGATGCAAAAATCCTTAACAAAATTCTAGCAATCAGAATCCAACAACATATTAAGAAGACCATACATCATGACCAAGTGGGCTTTATCCCAGGAATGCAAGGATTCTTTAATATCCGCAAATCAATCAACGTAATACACCACATTCGGAGAAGGCAATGGCAAGCCACTCCAGTACTCTTGCCTAGAAAATCCCATGGATGGAGGAGCCTGGTAGGCTGCAGTCCGTGGGGTCGCTAAGGGTCGGACACGACTGAGCGACTTCACTTTCACTTTCCACTTTCACACATTGGAGAAGGAAATGGCAACCCACTCCAGTGTTCTTGCCTGGAGAATCCCAGGGACAGGGGAGCCTGGTGGGCTTCCGTTTATAGGGTCACACAGAGTCGGACACGACTGAAGTGACTTAGCAGCAATACACCACATTAACAAACTGAAAAATAAAAATCATATGATTATCTCAATAGATGCAGAGAAAGCCTTCGACAAAATACAACATCCATTTATGATAAAAACCCTCCAGAAAGTGGGAATAGAAGGGACATACCTCAACATAATAAAAGCTATATATGACAAACCCACAGCAAACATTATCCTCAATGGTGAAAAACTTAAAGCATTTCCCCTAAAGTCAGGAACAAGACAAGGGTGCCCACTCTCACCACTACTATTCAACATAGTTCTGGAAGTTTTGGCCACAGCAATCAGAGCAGAAAAAGACATAAAAGGAATACAAATTGGAAAAGAAGAAGTAAAACTTTCACTGTTCGCTGATGGCATGATTCTACACAGAAAACCCTAGAGACTCTACCAGAAAACTACTAGAGCTAATCAATGAATACAGTAAAGTTTCAGGATATAAAATCAACACACAGAAATCCCTTGCATTCCTATACACTAATAATGAGAAAATAGAAAGAGAAATTAAGGAAACTATTCCATTCACTGTTGCAACGAAAAGAATTAAATACTTAGGAATATATCTACCTAAGGAAACAAAAGACTTGTACATAGAAAACTATAAAACACTACTGAAAGCAATCAAAGAGGACACTAATAGATGGAGAAATATACCGTGTTCATGGATTGGAAGAATAAATATTGTAAAAGTGAGTATACTACCCAAAGTAATTTATACATTCAATGCAATCCCTATCAAGCTACCAACGATATTTTTCACAGAACTAGAACAAATAATCTCACAATTTGTATGGAAATACAAAAAACCTCGAATAGCCAAAGCAATCTTGAAAAGAAAAATGGAACTGGGGGAATTAACCTGCCGGACTTCAGGCTCTACTGCAAAGCCACAGTCATCAAGACAGTATGGTACTGGCGTAAAGACAGAAATATAGATCAATGGAACAAAATAGAAAGCCCAGAGATAAATCCACGCACCTATGGACACCTTATCTTTGACAAAGGAGGCAAGAATATAAAGTGGAGAAAAGACAGTCTCTTTAACAAGTGGTGCTGGGTAAACTAGTCAGCCACCTGTAAAAGAATGAAACTAGAACACTTCCTAACACCATACACCAAAATAAACTCAAAATGGATTACAGAGCTAAATGTAAGACCAGAAACTATAAAACTCCTAGAGGAGAACGTAGACAAAACACTCTCTGACATAAATCACAGCAGGATCCTCCAAGACCCACCTCCCAGAATATTGGAAATAAAAGCAAAAATAAACAAATGGGACCTAATTAAAATCAAAAGCTTCTGCACAGCAAAGGAAACTATAAGTAAGGTGAAAAGACAGCCTTCAGAATGGCAGAAAATAATAGCAAATGAAGCAATTGATAAAGGATTAATCTCCAAAATATACAAGCAGCTCCAGCAGCTCAATTCCAGAAAAATAAATGACCCAATCAAAAAATGGGCCAAAGAACTAAACAAACATTTCTCCAAAGAAGACATAAAGATGGCTAACAAACACATGAAAAAATGCTCAACATCCTTCATAATCAGAGAAATGCAAATCAAAACCACAATGAGATACCATTTCACACCAGTCAGAATGGCTGCTATCCAAAAGTCTACATGCAATAAATGCTGGAGAGGGTGTGGAGAGAAGGGAACCCTCGTACACTGTTAGTGGGAATGCAAACTAGTACAGCCACTATGGAGAACAGTGTGGAGATTCCTTAAAATACTGGAAACAGAACTGCCATATGATCCAGCAATCGCACTTCTGGGCATACATACCGAGGAAACCAGAATTGAAAGAGACACATGTACTCCAATGTTCATTACAGCACTGTTTATAATAGTCAGGACATGGAAGCAACCTAGATGTCCATCTGCAGACGAATGGATAAGAAAGCTTTGGTACATATACACAATGGAGTATTACTCAGCCACTGAAAAGAATGCATTTGAATCAGTTCTAATGAGGTGGATGAAACTGGAGCCTATTATTCAGAGTGAAGTAAGCCAGAAAGAAAAACACCAATACAGTATACAAACTCATATATATGGAATTTAGAAAGATGGTAATGATAACCCTGTATACGAGACAGCAAAAGAGGCACAGATGTATAGAACAGTCTTTTGGACTCTGTGGGAGAAGGCGAGGGTGGCATGATTTGGGAGAATGGCATTGAAACTTGTATATTATCATATGTGAAACAAATCACCAGTCCAGTTTCAACAGATGATATAGGATGCTCGCAGCTGGTGTGTGGGGCTGACCCAGAGGGAGGATAAGGGGAGGAGGGGGAACTTATGTAAACCTGGGGGGAATTCATGTCAATGTATGGCAAAACCAACCAATATAATATTGTAAAATAATTTGCCTCCAATAAAAAATAAATTAATTACTTAAAAAAAAAAGAAGAAAACAACTGAATAAATAAAGGGCACAGTTTCAGTGCCCCCCTCCTGCCCCACCAAAAGAAAAAAAAGAATGATGGAAAAGTCCTTGTCACTGGATAACACTGACTTTGCTATTTAGATTTATTACTAAAGCATAAAGAACAAAAAGAGCTGTTCACACATACAGATTGAACCATATAATTTTGTAGCAGTAAGGAATCTTCAAAGTTCTATATCCAATGCTTCTTATTTCATAAATAGGAACTCTAACACCAAACACCAAAATCATTTGTTCCAGAGTGGAATTTATTACAAACTCAATAGAAAAATCTAAATCTCTTGGCTCTCAGTGCAATATTTATCATTCATGGTGATAATATTTATTTAAATAAAAATATAATAATTTTAATTGGATATATTTGACACATCACATTGTGTAAATTTAAGGTATAAAATGTGTTACTTTGACACATTTTTATATTGCGACATGTAATATGGTTGCTATTGTAACAATATTTACTCCATTACACATTGTTGTCCAAAATCATTATATTACACATTAGATACTGATGGCTTATTTACTACTGACTGCAAGTTTGTACCCTTAAACAACATCAGTTTTATCCCCCCACCTCTTGCCATCTTGATGTGTTTTTTTTTTTTTTATGAGATTGACTTACAACTGAAAAACAAAAAGATAAGCAATAAACTTTTAAAGAGCAAAGGAAGCAGCAAGTAAGACGGGAGGAGGGGGATGTGAGCTCACTTCCCATACTGGGAAGCCTAGCTCTGGGATCCAACACTGGGAAGATGAGTTCTCCTTAGCTGGTTAGAAAACCAGTGGAACGAACAGGAGGTCTGTAAGAAATCTAGATTCCACTTCTAAAGAGCGCACAACATTTGCTTATTCCCAAAACAGGGCAGAGAAAGCAGATTAAAATTATACAAGACTGTGGTCAGTTTCCTGTGACTGCCCCCATGCATGCCCCAGCCTAAACTGAGTACACACTCAGGACTGGTTTGTTTAGTGATTTAGTTCCACACTAACAAACCCAAAGTTAGTAGAAGGAAAGAAATCATAATATAGAGCAGAAATAAATGAAATAGAGTCTAAAAAACAATTGAAAAGATCAGTGAAATTAAGAGCCAGTTCTTTGAAAAGATCAACAAAGCCAATAAACATTTAAGAGAGTCATCAATGAAAAACAAATCAATAAAACCAGAAATGAAATAGAAGTTATATCAAGACAGAGATTCAAAGGATAAGATATTAGCACAAAAAATAATATGCTGATAAAATTATTGAGAAGAAATGAACAAAACCCTAGAAATGTAGAATTTTCCAAGACTGAACCAGGAAAAAAATGGGAAATATGATCAGATCAATTACCAGTGATAAAATTGAATTGGTAGAAAAAAATTAAAAACCCAACAAATAAATGTCCAGGACCAGATAGCTTCATCAATTCAGTAGCTCAGTTGTGTCTGACTATTTGCAACTCCATGGACTGCAGCATGCCAGGCTTCCCTGTCCATCACCAACTCTCTGAGCTTGCTCAAACTCACGTCCATCGAGTCAGTGATGCCATCCAACCATCCTGTCCTCTGTCGTCCCCTTCTCCTCCTACCTTCAACCTTTCCCAGCATCAGGATCTTTTCAAATGAGTCAGCTCTTTGCATCAGGTGGCCAAAGTATTGGAGCTTCAGCTTAAACATCAGTCCTTCCAATGAATATTCAGGACTGATTTCCTTTAGGATTGCTGGTTTAATCTTCTTGCAGTACAAGGGACTCTCAGGAGTCTTCTCCAACACTACAGTTCAAAAGCATCAATTCTTCGATGCTCAGCATTCTTTGTAGTCCAATTCTCACATCTGTACATGACTACTGGAAAAACCATAGCCTTGACTAGACGGACCTTTGTTGGCAAAGTAATGTCTGCTTTTTAAAATGCTGTCTAGGTTTCTCATAGCTTTTCTTCCAAGGAGTAAGTGTCTTTTAATTTCATGGCTGCAGTCAGCATTTTGCAGGGATTTTGTAGCCTAAGAAAATAAAGTCTGTCACTGTTTCCATTGTTTCCCCATCTATTTACCATGAAGTGATGGGACCGGATGATATGATCTAGTTTTCTGAATGTTGAGTTTTAAGCCAGGTTTTTCACTCTCCTCTTTGCCTTTCATCAAGAGGCTGTTTAGTTCCTCTTCCATTTTTGTCATAAAGGCCATGTCATCTGCATATCTGAGATTACTGATATTTCTCCTGGAAATCTTGATTCCAGCTTGTGCTTCATGCAGTCCAGTATTTTGCATGATATACTCTGCATAGAAGTTAAATAGGCAGGGTGACAATATACAGCCTTCATGTACTCCTTTCCCAATTTGGAACCAGTCCATTGTTTCATGTCCAGTTCTAACTTGCTTCTTGACCTTCATACAGATTTCTTAGGAGGCAGGTAAGGTGGTCTGGTATTCCCATCTCTTTAAAAATTTTCCACAGCTTGTTGTGATCCACACAGTCAAAGGCGATAGTGTAGTCAATGAAGCAGAAGGAGATGCTTTTCTGGAATTCTCTTGTTTTTTCTATGATCCAACAGATATTGGCAATTTGATCTCTGGTTCCTCTGCCTTTTCCAAATCCAGATTGAACATGTGGAAGTTCATGGTTCCTGTACTGTTGAAGTCTGGCTTAGAAAATGTTGAGCATTACTTTGCTAGTGTGTGAGATGAGTGCAATTGTGCAGTAGTTTGAACATTCTTTGGCATTGCCTTATTTGGGGATTGGAATGAAAATTTATCTTTTCTAGTCCTGTGGCCACTGCTGAGTTTTCCAAATTTCCTGGCATATTGAGTGCAGCACTTTCACAGCATCATCTTTTAGGACTTGAAATACCTCAGCTGGAATTCCATCACCTCCACTAGCTTTGTTCATAATGATGCTTCCTAAGGCCCACTTGACTTCACACTCCAGGATGTCTGGCTCCAGGTGAGTGATCACATTATTGTTGTTATCTGGGTCATGAAGATCTTTTTTGTATAGTTCTTCTGTTTATTCTTGCCACATCTTCTTAATATCTTCTGCATCTGTTAGGTCCATACCATTTCTTTCCTTTATTGTGCCCATCTTTGTATGAGATGTTCCCCTGGTATCTCTAATGTTCTTGAAGAGATCTCTAGTCTTCCCCATTCATTGTTTTCCTCTATTTCTTTGCATTGATCACTGAGGAAGGCTTTCTTATCTCTCCTTGCTATTCTTTGGAATTCTGCATTCAAATGGATATATTTTTCCTTTTCTTCTTTGCCTTTCACTTTTGTAAGCCTTCCTCAGACAAACATTTTGCCTTTTTGCAAAACTTTTTCTTGGGGATGGATTTGATCACTGCCTCCTGTACAATGTTATGAACTTCTGTCCATAGTTCTTCAGGCACTCTATCAGTTCTAATCTCTTGATTAGATCTATTTGCCACTTTTACTTATAATCATAAAGGATTTGATTTAGGTCATATCTGAATGGTCATGGAACATAGAGCAACAGACTAGTACAAAGGACATGGAATAGTGGACCTATTGAAAATGGTAGTGCCTGAATGGTCTAGTGGTTTTCCTTACTTTCTTCAACTAAATATGAATTTGGCAATAAGCTTCATAGGTGAATTCTACCAAACATTCAGACAAAAGTTAACTCCTATCCTTCTCAAATTTTTCCAAAAAATTGTAGAAAAAAGAATGTTTCTGCTCCTCCTAAAAGGCCAGCATTAGTCTGATACCAAAACCAGACCAAAAAAAAAAAAAAATTATAAGCCAATATCACTAATATACACAGAGCAAAAATACTCAAGAAAATATTAGCAAACCAAATCCAATAATACATTAAAAAGATCATGAACCATGATCAAGTGGTATTTATCCCAAGGA
This sequence comes from Moschus berezovskii, assembly GCF_049115385.1. Taxonomy (NCBI): domain Eukaryota; kingdom Metazoa; phylum Chordata; class Mammalia; order Artiodactyla; family Moschidae; genus Moschus; species Moschus berezovskii. The sequence continues at coordinate 64,250,448 of NC_142460.1, forward strand.
TGCAAGGATGATTCAATATCTGCAAGTGAACCAACAGGACACACGGCATTAACAAACTGAGGAATAAAAATCATAAGGTCACCTCAACAGAGATAGAAAACTTAAAAATTCACCATCCATTTATGATAAAAACTCTCCACAAAGTGGACATAGAGGGAACATGCTGCACCATAATACAGACTCTACATATTAAGCTCACAGCAAGCATCATACTCAACAGTAAAAAGCTGAGAGTACTTTCTCCAAGATTAGGAACAAGACAAGGATCCTCACTCTCACCACTTTTATTCAACATAGTGCTAGAAGTTTTAGTTTCAGAAATCAGACAAGAAATGAAAGGAATCTAAATTGGAATGAAAGAATTAGAACTGTCACTGTTTGCAGATGACTTGATACTATACTTAGACAATCCTAAAGATGCCGCCAAAAAATTAAAGAACTGATAAAGAAATTTGGTAAATTTACAGGATACAAAGCTAATAATAATATACAAAAATCTGCTATATTCCTGTATGCTGACAATGAAATATCAGAAGGAGAAATTAAGGAAACTATCCCATTTACAATCACAAATGGCATTCTTTCTTTACAAAAAGAATAAAATACTTATGAATCAATATAAGGAGATAAAGGACCTGTACTTGGAAAACTATAAGGATATTGATGAAAGGAATTGAAGAATTTCTAAACAGATAGAAATATATATCATTTTCATGGATTAGAAGAATTAATATTGCTAAAATGACCACACTACCCAAGACAATCTGTAGATTCAATGCAATCGCTTTCAAAATGTCTATGGCTTTTTCCACAGATCTATAACAAATAACTTTAAAATTTCTTTGGGGAAACACAAAAGATCCCAAATAGCCAAAACAATCTTCAGAAAGAACATAGTTGGAGCTACCAAGTTTTCTTAACTTCAGATTATACTACAAGGTTTCACTAATCAAAACAGAATGGTTTGGCACAAAAGCAGACAGGAAGATCAGTGTAACAGAATAGAGAGTTAAAAAATATACCTATGGACTTATGGTCAATTAACCTGCAATAAATGTACAAGGAAGAAAATACAGTCCCTTCAACAGGTGGAGCTAGGAAAACTGGACAGCTACATGTAAAGAACGAAATTTTAACCTTTCATCACACTATATATGAAAATAAATTCAAAATGAAATAAAGACTGGAAACCCTAAACCTTTTAGAAGATAGCATAAGCGTAACACTCTTTCACATAAATCACAACAATATTTTTTGGAACTCTTGCCTAAGGCAAAAGAAACAAAAGCAAAAATAAACAAATGGGAGTTAATTAAACTTAAAAGCTTTTGCACCACAAAGGAACCCATTAAGAAAATGAAAAGACAACTTTCTGAATAGGAGAAAATATTTATGAAAAGTATAAATGGGATAAGTTAATATCTAAAATATATAAGCAATTCATACAACTCAATATTAAAAATGAACAGCCTGATTGTAAATGGGCAGAAGACCTGAATAGACATTTTTCCAAAGAGGATATACACACGGTCAATAGGCACATGAAACATGCTTAATTAACATCATTAATCATTAGAGAAAAGCAAATCAAAACCACCATGAGATATTGTCTCACACCTGTCAGAATAACTACCATCAAAAAAGTCATAAATAAGAAATGTTGGGAAGGATGTGGAGAAAAGGGAACCCTAATATATGGAAAACTGCATGCACTTCTTCAAAAAACTGAAAGTTGAACTACTATATGACCAGCAATTGCACAACTGGTATATATTCAAAGAAAACAAAAACTCCAGTTCCTGTACCCCTATCATTTTAGTAGCATTATGTATAATACACAAGATATCAAACAAACCTAAGCGTCAATGTTTTAAAGGAAGATGCTATGTGTGTACACAGACACACACACAAACACAAACCCACACACCCACGTACATATAATGAACTACTAAGCCAACCACATAAAACCCAGAAATTTTGCCAATTGTTACAACATTAATGAATCTGGAGGGTATTTATGCTTAGGGAAATAAGTCAGAGAAAGATAAATACTGCAAACTATCACTAATATATAGACTATAAAAATAAAGCGAATGAATATAACAAAACAGAAACATATTCACAGATATATACAACAAATTAGTGGTTACAAGTGGGGAAAGGTTTGGGGGTGGGGACAAGATATATGCAGGAGATTAAGAGGTAAAAATTACTATATATCAAATTAATGAGTAACACTGGTTTTTCCAGTGGTCATGTATGGATGTGAGAGTTGGACTGTGAAGAAAGCTGATCGCTGAAGAATTGATGCTTTTGAACTGTGGTGCTGGAGAAGACTCTTGAGCGTCCCTTGGACTGCAAGGAGATCCAACCAGTCCATTCTAAAGGAGATCAGTCCTGGGTGTTCATTGGAAGGACTGATGCTAAAGCTGAAACTGCAATACTTTGGCCACCTCATGAGAAGAGTTGACTCACTGGAAAAGACTCTGATGCTGGGAAGGATTGGGGGCGGGAGGAGAAGGGGACGACAAAGAATGAGATGGTTGGATGGCATCACACGACTCGATGGGCATGAGTTTGAGTGAACTCCGGGAGTTGGTGATGGACAGGGAGGCCTGGCATGCTGTGATTCATGGGGTCGCAAAGAGTCGGTCACGACTGAGCGACTGAATTGAACTGAACTGAACTGAACTGAGGGATATATTGTGAAGCACAGGGAAATGTAGCCATTATTTTATAATAACTTTAAATGGAGTATATAAAAAATACTGAATCACTATGTTGTACACCTGAAACTAATATAATATTATAAATCAGGTATACTTTCATTTTTTACCTTTTTAAATTAGAAAAACTATTAAAAATAAAAAACACAAGCAAGAACATGAACAGATATTTTTCCAAAGAGCTATACATTCCCAACTGGCACAAAAAATGGTGTCCATCATTATCTGTCATTAAGAAAATGCAAATCAAAATCACAATGAGAGACCATTTCACACCCACTGGGGGACTTTAATCAAGAAAATGTAACATAACAAGTACCGGCAAGGATGTGGAAAGCTGGAACCCTCATAAACTGCTGATGGTAACACACAAGGGTACAGCTGCTGTGAAAACAGTTTGGCTCTTCATCAGAAAATTAAACATAGAATTACCATATGATCCAGTAATTCCACTTCCAGATATATTTTATTTCAAAAGAAATGAAAACATATGTCCACACAATAACTAGGGCCCACATTTTCATAGCAGTGTAATTAGCTGAAAAGTAGAAATAACCCAAATGTCCATCAGTGGGCAAATGACTAAAACTGTGGTATATTCATATACTCAAATAATGGAATTTTATTCAGCTATTAAAAGAAACAAAATAACAATGTATGCTACAAGTTGGGTCAACCTCAAAAACATTGTCTGAAGTAAAAAAAAAGTCAGAAACAAAGGCCACATATTATGTGACTCCATTTATATGAAACATACAGAATAGGAAAATCTATCAAGATATAAGGCATATTAAAGAGATAAGGGAGATATGGAAAGAGGGGAATAGAGAGTAATTACTCACAGTATATGAGAAGTTTTTATGGTATGAGGTAAAAGTTTTAAACTAAAAAGAGCTGGTGTTTATACAACATTATGAATATACTAAATACTACTGAGCTGTACCCTAATTTCCACTGCATCAGTTCAGTTCAGTTCAGTCGCTCAGTCGTGTCCAACTCTCCGCGACCCCATGAATCACAGCACGCCAGGCCTCCCTGTCCATCACCAACTCCCGGAGTTCACTCAAACTCATGTCCACAGAGTCGGTGATGCCATCCAGCCATCTCATTCTCTGTCGTCCCCTTCTCCTCCCGCCCCCAACCTTTCCCAACATCAGAGTCTTTTCCAGTGAGTCAACTCGTCGCATGAGGTGGCCAAAGTATTGGAGTTTCAGCTTTAGCATCAGTCCTTCCAATGAACACCCAGGATTGATCTCCTTTAGAATGGACTGGTTGGATCTCCTTGCAGTACTAGGGACTCTCAAGAGTCTTCTCCAACACCACAGTTCAAAGGCATCAATTCTTCGGTGATCAGCTTTCTTCACAGTCCAACTCTCACATCCATACATGACCACGGGAAAAACCATAGCCTTGACTAGACGGACCTTGGTTGGCAAAGTAATGTCCCTGCTTTTTAATATACTATCAAGGTAGTACACTTTAAATGGTTAAATGTATATTATACATTGCAAAATGTATATTACATAAATTTCACCTAAAAAAAAAAAACCTCTTCTGCACAGTAACATCAGTATGGTAACTTTTTAAAAAAATTAGTGAAAAAAATTTCCATGGAACAAGTAATACCTATAATACAAACTACCACACTGAGTAAGAGGGGAAACTGCCAGTTTATTATGTGATGCTAGGAAAAGCTAAGTAGCAAACCTCAAATGGACAATACAAGATAAGAAACGGTTAGAACAATCACATTTAAAATATATATTAATAGAGAAAATATTAGTAGATTGAGTACATCATCTCATTAAAATTTGCCTCATAACTAGAAGAATTCTTCAAAAGGCTCATTTATCAACCTGACATAACTCAGGAAAGAAACAATGATCATGAAGAAGAGTCAATAAATATTACCCAAAGCAAAGCACAAAAATTAAAGAGAGTGAATTTTAAAAGAAAAAAGAAAAGAACACCCCAGAGCTGTGGTACAACTTTAAAACTATAAATAGGTCTAACTGAAATGCCTGAGTCCTACTGTATAATACAGGGAATTATATCCAATATCCTGCAATAAATCATAATGAAAAAGAATACATGTAAATGTAAAATTGTGTCACTTTTCTGTACAGCAGGAAATAAATATAACATTGGAATATATAACAGCAGGAAATAAATATAAATAGGCTGGAAATAAAAATAAATATAAATATTGTAAAACAACTATACCTCAATAAAAAAAATTTTAGAAGGAAATCAGAGAGAGAAGATGAAAAAAACAGAAAAAGAAATATTTAAAGAGATTATGCTGACAATTTTCCAAAATTATTGATAAATATCAAACTTTAATTACAAGAAGCTCAAAAACACCAAATAGACTTTTAAAAAAGAAATTGACACAGAATAATTTTGGCTGAAAATCAAACACAGAGAAAACCTTGAAGGAAGTCAGAGAAAAAGAAACAGAAGAATCTAAGCCAAAATTACAACAGACTTCTCATTAAATCTATGAAAGTTGGAAGCAATGGAGTGAAATCTTTAGAATGAAAAAGAAAAAAGCTATCTACAATTTTATACACAGTGTAAATATCAAAATTACAACTGCTCATCAAAGGACACAGTTAAGAGAATGAAACAACTAATAGGAGAAAATATTGTATATCACATATTTGATAAAGGACTTTGTTGTTATTCAGTAACTAAGTCATGTCCAACTCTTTGAAACCCCATGGACTGCAGCACACCAGGCTTCCCTGTCCATCACTATCTCCTGGAGTTTGCTCAGATTCATGTCCACTGAGTCAGGAATGCCATCCAACCATCTCATCCTCTGTTGTCTCCTTCTCCTCCTGCCCTCAATCTTTCCCAGCATTAAGGTCTTTTCCAGTGAGTCACCTTTTTGCATGAGGTGGCCAAAGTATTGAAACTTCAGCTTCAACATCAGTCCTTCTGATGAATATTCAGGATTGATTTCCTTTAGGATTGACTGGTTTGATCTCTTTGTTATTCAGGGGACTCTCAAGAATCTTCTCCAGCACCAGAGTTCAAAAGAATTAATTCTTCAGCATTCAGCCTTCTTTGCAGTCCAGCTCTTACATCCATACATGACTACTGGAAAAACCATAGCTTTGACTAGACAGACCTTTGTCAGCAAAGTGATGTCTTTGCTTTTTAATATGCTGTCTAGGTTTGTCATAGCTTTTCTTCCAAGGAGAAAACATATTTTAATTTCATGGCTGTGGTAACCATCTGCAGTGATTTTGGAGACCAAGAAAATAAAATATGCCACTGTTTCCACTTTTCCTCATCTGTTTACAGTGAAGTGACAGAACCAGATGCCATGATCTCAGTTTTTGAATGTTTTAAGCCAGTTTTTTCACTCTCTTCTTTCACCCTCATCAGTGTATGCAAAGGATTCTCAAAACTCAAGAAAAGAAACAATCCAATAACAATGGACAAAACAGGAATAACCAAGGATGGCAAATTTATGGCAAATAAGCACATAAAAGGATGCCCATAGTCATTTTGGAAATGCCAACTATAGTGAGATACCATTAAACATTTCTTACAACAGCTAAAACATTTTTTTCAATCTGATGATATAGTGATTACAATGATTTAAAGCACTTAGGAATCTTATATCATGGTGGCAGGAATGCAAAACAGTTCAAGGTGAAAAATAGTTCAGTAGTTTATTATCAAGTTAAATGGACAATTACCATATGATAAATTAATCTCTTTATGTTCACTCTAAAAAAGTGTACACAAATAATGTTATTTATAATCAGCAACAATTTAAAATAAGCTAATAGTTCATCAAGTATGGAATGGGTTAAAAAAAACTGTGATATATTCATGGAATAGACTTCAATACAGCACTAAAAAATATCAAATTACTGACACACATAATATGTACAATTGTAGCAGAATTCTTAAGAAACACATACAGCAAGAACTGTTGATACATAGAATAATTTTCACCTCCCAAAAGCCTTTATACCACTTTGAAGTAAATTCATCCTCATGTTCAACCCCTAGTACACAAACCTGTTTTCTATCTCTATAGTTTTGTCTCTGCAAGAATGTCACATAATGAAAGCAAACAGCATATAACCTTTTGATTTTTTTCACTTAGTGGTATTTGAAATTCATTCACCTTTTAGCAACACTATATTTCCTGATTTTCTTTTCATATATTTTTGAAACTCTCTTCTTTTGGTTTCCATGATACAAATTCCTAGTTTTCTTTTGATCTCTTAGTACTTTTTAAAAAATCTCTGCAAGATCCTCTTGCAATATTGAACTTTTACAATTAAACTTTAAGACTGAAAATCAGTTCTAAGCATTTTTTTCTATATCTAACTTCTTTCATTGGGGTGAGAATATTTAGTCCCACAATTTTGTATGATATTTATGTGCTCATAAGTCACAAGTTTATATCTCCATACCGTAAGTCCACATGTTTCCATCTAATAAATCAAGATCCTATTAGCTCCTCTTGGGATCACTGACTGGCAGAGCAAAACTGCCTTGATTGGGAGTTTAACCTTCCCTTCTTTGGGGTTCTTTCAACTAAACCCTTAGCTAGGTTCTGTTTTCTCTACTCCTCTCAAAAGCAGTTGGATTTTCTTTGGATAGACTCTAAGGAAGCACTCTATAATTCTTTTTTGGTTATCTGCATTCAGAGCATCAGTTGAGCATAGTAATAGCCACCCAATTCTTATGTTATTTTAGCTTCCATTTCCCACGTTTCTCAAATGTCTGTTATGTGGAACCAACTGATGGATTCCCTACACTGCTGTGCCATTCCAGTGCACCACCAGCAAAATTTTCAACCACTAGATGGCTATGCCAGAGCCCTCTGTGTTCTACCTACCACCAGTGATGGGATCCTTATTGTCAGATTCTAAGACAGTCTTAGCATGCAGGGTACTTACCAGATTTTTTTGGAAGCAGTATTTTTAGAAAGCAAGCATGAAAAAAGGGAGAAGCAGGGCCAACAATAGTGTTGACTAAGCATGTGAGGAGCTGTGGAACTAGATGCACCTTAAACTTTGTCCCCTTTTGGAACAAGATAGCCAGCCTTTTATTAGTCACTGATGTGCATACTCCCACACCCCCAGAAGCTGTGTGTAATGTGGTTTTCCATATGCATATCTAAAGGAATTGATAGGTGAAGGCTGTCTTCTGTCAGCACTTTCACAGCCGGGGCAACAAGTTCTTCATTAAAGGGGAATCTGGGTGGTCAGTCTCAGTATATACCACAATGTTCCAAACCAAACTCTTGAAATTCAACCAACGCCCTCCTCCCCCAAATATGACCCTTCTCCAGTCTTTCCCTTTCCAGGAATCCATCCAGTAGTTATAAAATTAGATACCTAGGAGTACCTCCTAATGTCTTCTTTATTACCAGTCACCCACAATATAGATTAGCATTAAGTATAAACATTTTAACCTCCAAATTATGTCTTACACCTCCTCGTTTCTCTTTTAACCATTGCCACCACCACAGCCTAAGCCACAATCATCTTACCTGGAGAATCCCTAGACTCCTTGCTAGCTTTTCTGTTTCCTCTTTTGCCTTTTTTTCAACCTAATCTCCACGTACAAGTCAGTCTAAATTCTGTGAAACATACATTGGATCATCTCACAACCCTGACTTCAAACCTTTAAGGACTTTCACTGACTGGTTCAAAATTGGGAAAGGAGTACATCAAGGCTGCATATTATCACCCTGTTTATTTAACTAATATGCAGGGCACATCATCCAAAATGCCAGACTGAATGAACCACAAGCTGGAATCAAGACTGCCCGGAGAAATATCAACACCCTCAGATATCCAGATGACAGCACCTAATGGTAGAAAGTGAAGAGAACTAAAGAGCCTCCTGATGAGGGTGAAAGAGGAATTGAAAAAGTTTGCTTAAAACTCAACATTCAAAAAACTAAGATCATGGCGTCTGGTCCCATTACTTCATGGCAAATAGAAGGGGAAAACTAGAAGCAGTGACAGATTTTATTTTCTTGGGCTCCAAAGTCATTGCAGACAGTGACTACAGCCATGAAATTAAAAGAAGCTTATTCCTTGGAAGAAAAGTTATGACCGACCTAGACAGCATATTAAAAAGCAGAGACGTTACTTTGCCAACAGAGGTCCATCTAGTCAAAGCTATGGTTTTTCCAGTAGTCATGTATGGATGTAAGAGCTGGACTGCAAAGAAGGCTGAATGCTGAAGAATTAATTCTTTTGAACTCTGGTGCTGGAGAAGACTCTTAAGAGTCCCTTGAACTGCAAGGAGATCAAACCAGTCAATCCTAAAAGAAATCATTCCTGAATATTCATTGGAAGGACTGATACTGAAGCTGAGACTCCAATATTTGGCTCTTTGAAGATGGGAAGAGCCAACTCACTGGAAAAGACCCTGATACTGGGAAAGACTGATGGCAAAAGGAGACGGAAACAACAGAGGATGCGATGGTTAGACAACATCAGTGACTCAACTGACGCATTTGAACAAATCCCAGGAGATAGTGAAGGACAGGGTAGCCTGGTGTTCTGCAGTCCATGGGGTCACAAAGAGTTGGACCTGACAGCGACTGAACAATAACATATAGAAATTAGAATTAAACACAAATGCTTTCACATCTACCACCAGGCTTTTGGTATCAATACCCTTTCTAATCTCCTCACAGTTCTCCCTCTCCATTACTCACCATGCTTCAATCATACAGAATTCTTTCAGTTTTCGGGAGCTACTGATTATCTGCCATAAATAAAACATTTTCCATTTTCCTTCTAACCTCTGGTTATTTCACCTGGTGAGTTCTTTGTCATCCTTCAGGTAACCTTCTTGCTACCTTCTCAAATAGCACTTTATTGACTTGCAGCAACAATTATAATATACATTTGTGGCTGTTTAGCATCTCTTTTATATTAATGACAATTGTTAAAATGTAGGAGATTACCATATTTAAAAATTCTGCCTCTTCAAGGCAGTTATCACAATTCAACCTCCCAGCTATAATGGCAGCTGGAGTACATATCTGTGACCCAGAATCTGTCCGTCATTTGCACCAGAGTTAGTCTTACACTGAGAAGGGACCAACATGTGGAACTGGGCTCTCTCTAACTCGCCTTTCAAAGAGAGGTGACAGAGGTGACAGGTCTTTGGGGCAGTAATTGTAGTTATCCTGACAACTCATCTTGATATTGATCCTGGATCCCTAATTTTCCCAGACTCAGTAAGCTATTTTTATATGTCAATAAATGCCTTTCTTTCCAGAACCAACCACAAGGGATTGATTGCATTGCCACCTAACATTTGTCTTCTCCCAATTAAGGCAATTTGCTCTATTATTCTCTATCTCAAAACTCATTTTGTTTCCTTCATTTCATTAACAATCTTGTAGTCAAGTTTGTGTGTTGTCTATCTCCTCTACTAGATTATAAACTCCCTGAGGGCAGAGTCTCTGTAGTTTTTAATTCAGAACCACATATGAAGTTCCTTTGTTGGTTCATTCAGCAAACTTCATGGAACCCTTCCTATCGACACAAACACTAAAGAATATAACATTAATAAGATATGAAAGAGCTTACATCACAGTTGGAAAGACAGACATAGAAATCGATCATTAAAATCTAATATGGCCAATATACTGGTTAAGATTCTCAAGGATTTTTATAGGTTTACTAAAGAGAAGCATTTAACACAATCTATGGGAGGAGGGTGGAAGTCAGATTAAGAAAAGACAAAGAAGCAGGAAAGAGTAGGAGGAGGAGGACGAGTTTCAGGAAGAATTCTTGAAAGATGCTATGCCAAAGCTTCAAGGTGTGAGGAAGAGTCTGTAGGTTGAAAGGATAGGAGATGGAGGATGGTGGTGAAAAAAAGGACTCTAGGCCAAAACTGAAGGTCCCAGAGTGAAGAGCTACATGGTAGTGAAGGGGGACCTTTCACAAGACGGAGGCAAGAGAGAGGGTACACGGTGTGGAAGAGACTGGAAAGGAAGGCACAGCTACATCAGGGGTGGACTCGAGCTCCCCTGGAGATTTCTAAAATTAGGCCTAAATTTAGAAAAGGATCACAAAAGAATGTGAAAAAAGATAAAAGGAGATTAGTTTGAGTGATTTTATTTATTTCAACATTCCTTGTTCCACTATTTTTTCAATTAAGTTTATAAAAGTTCTTTTCCAACTATCTTCAACCTATACTTGTTATGTTTCTATTGTGTATTTATAAGCACTGATAATATCATTTATATGATATTAATTATAATATGTACATTTGACTTTTGTATGTATATTGTTTCTACATATAGGCTACATGTCAGAAGTAAACACTATGTGTTTATCTCTTAAGATCCCCATGATTTTAAACACCTCCATGAGTATGTATCAGCATTTAATAAATGCTCATGGAAAGAATGGGTTTCCCTGGTAGTTCAGTGGTAAAGAATCCTCCTGTCAATGCAGGAGACATGGGTTCATTCCCTGGATCACGAAGATCCCCCGGGAGAAGGAAATGGCAACCCACTCCAGTATTCTTGCCTGGGAAATCCAGTGGACAGAGGAACCAAGTGGGCTACAGTCCATGGGGTCCCAAAGAGTTGGATACGACTGAGCAATTGAGCACAAGCCTGACAAGTATGGAAGGAACATGCAAATCATACTTGCTGCTGCTGCTGCTGCTGCTGCTGCTGCTGCTGCTGCTGCTGCTAAGTCGCTTCAGTCATGTCCGGCTCTGTGCGACCCCATAGACAGCAGCCCACCAGGCTCCGCTGTCCCTGGGATTCTCCAGGCAAGAACACTGGATCGGGTTGCCATTTCCTTCTCTAGCAAATCATACTTAGGAAACTTAAATGTAAAAGGAACCCTTTCCTCTTCTATGAATGTTAATGTGTAATATTCACATAAGAATTTCAAAATATTTCACTACAATCTGGTCTACTTTGTAGCCTTTGCCTACAAAACATATTTTTAAATATAAACTATCTAGGTGGTAGTGCTGTCCATCAACACAAATACATCTAGCTTTTACAAATGATGAAACAGAACTCAAAGACTGAGATTATCAAATTGATTCATAATCCTACCAGGATTCACATAAATTACCCGCCAGCACCCAAACCACTTTTCTAAGTAACCTTCTCGTCCCTTAATTCTCAATGAAAACATCCTTTAGGCCTGAACTACAGGGTCCTTGCTTCATATTCCAGGAGGAAGGTTTCCAAAAGATTCTTAGCAGTGGTATGCAAATGCAGAGTGAAGTGGGAACAGTAAAATAAAAAATATCATTGGCTGATTAAGAAAAGAAATAACTTCTTACCATCCCCTATTCATTCTTCACCCTATATAGTATCCAGATCAAAAATGCTCAAATACAGACTAGCGAACAAGTTTTTATAAACATATCACTGACAATGCCAAGTGTAGACTGAATCTTCAGAGACTGCATCTTTATAACTCTTCTCTATCTTTGTTTCTCAGGGCTACATGGGCCTGTTCTGCTTTCAATGGGTTAATTACCAAGGAAGCATTTTTCCTCTGTGGTCTAGACATAGAAATATCCAGATATTGTTTCCCTTGAATGGCAGCCATCCTGCTGAATTTACTTGATCACCAATTCCCATGTTTTTTTAAGGCCAAATGGGGCTAAACACAATTTTTGAAGATTTTTCCCTCTCCGTTTTTTTTCACCGATTAACAGCTTGTTTGTTTTCTATTGAGTATGCTTCCAGGCAAACAGACGGAAAGAGAAGAAAATTCGTTAATTTTTAAGGTGAGGGAACTCAAGAATGATGGCTTTGCTGTAGCCAAAAGGAAACAATCTTTGGAACTAACATATAAGCATGAAAAAAAAAGGTTACTCAATGTTACATAATTTTAGTTGCATGAGTACATTATAGGGATTTTGAGAATAATATAATTTTCTTAACTGAACCAGAAGGTACGTTTCTGTTATAATCACAGGTAGGTAGAGAATAAGAGAAAAACAGAAAACTCAATCTTTGAAAAAAAAACCTTAATCCTAACATTATTATCACTATGACCTTGGATAAGTCACTTATTTGAGCTTTTGTTTCTACAGATATAAACTAAAAGATTTGGATGGTTTTATATTTATGATCTTTCCATCTCTCTAAGATTTTTTGACCTCTTGTGATTCTCAGCTGATAAAATTCTACCTGGAAATAGCACTGACTCATCTCTTATGTCTCCCGCCCCCAATCTCCTGCCTCACCTCTATTTGTAGACACGATCTGCTTACTTCTGTGGGAGTTACATAATAAATGTGAAGTGAAGACAGCTGAGCCTGCTCTGAAACCATGATAAATAGCCCCAATGTCCTGATTGTGCCTTCCCTGTTGGAAGCCAAAGAACTCCATACAGACAAAGGAAGGATTAACTGGTACTCGAGCTGAGTGCACACTGGCACAGGGGCTGGGCACATGTTGGCCGTGTGAAGTTACCCTGAGACATCTCCTTTTGGGGAGGATCTGGACTGCCCCTTTGCCATTATTGTCTCAAAGTCCCAAGTCCCAGAGTTCCCCTGTGCAGCCACAACAAGTCTTGGTGCCAGAAATAGTGGTGAGTAGCAGGAATCTAACCCTGACACTATCAGGACTTGATCCAACTCTTCACAACTCGGGCAACTCACTTGGCCACCAGAACCGTTTTCTCCCTACTTTGCTAAAATAGCCAAGTCTGTGATTGCTGATGCCCAGTAGTAATATTTCCATTCTAGGCCAGGAGCTGTGAAAAATATGTTTAAAAAATGCAAAAGAGTCAATATGATTAATGTTCTTAAAAACAGTATTTCTTTTTAGTGTGAAAATATCATTAAAGTGACTGGAGGCACTGATAACTTTTGGATGTTCTCTGACTAAAGGGATACACCACCCCTATCCCCAGCTAACATGAAGCCAAACTCTGTTCAGATACCAGAGAGCCATGTGAGAATAACAAAGGCTGAATTGACAAATGACAAGAATATCACCCCTCACAGGCCAAACACTGCACTGGAGAGGTGTATTGAACCCTCCTCAGAGTCACCCAGACTGCGCCGTTCATTTCTTTCTGAAACACGTGTTCCAACAGTATTAGACACACTCTGGAAACAGCTCCACATTGCTGAATGGTGAGTTCTGAGGTGAAGACTTGTCAGTAGTATGGTAATGTGGATAAAAGACAAATATTTTATTTAGTGGTAGAATTGTCTGACCCTTAAAAAGACACAACAAAATTTGTGACTGCATATGAAGTTAACAATCAAGGCTTTGTGTCTAAATCACTGTCACAGAAGATAAACAACCCTCTTTGGTGTTTTTTTTTTTTCTTGCTGCATGTTAGATGCCACATTAAAGCATACTAAACTAGCAGTTTCAGCCTCAGGGACAGATTTTTAATGCAAGACTTATCACACCAGATTGCATTCTTCAAACATCTGGGAGGTATGTTTTTGAGTTTTATCTCCCCAACCTAAAAAAGAAAAAGTTTCAGTATCTAAGCATATTTTAATTCTATCTCACTGAAGAAATCCATTGAGTAAACACCATTTACAGGGCTTCCCAGGTGGCTCAGAGGAAGAACCTGTGGGAGACCCAGGTTCGATCCCTGGGTTGGGAAGGTCCCCTGGAGGAGGAAATGGCAACCCACTCCAGTGTTCTTGCCTGGAGAATCCCATGGACAGAAGAGCCTGGTGGGCTGCAGTCCACAGGGTCACAAAGAGTCGGACACGACTGAGCAACTTCACTTTAAAACACCATTTATGTGGTTGGAGGGACTGACTGATCCCTTTTGGGCCTCTGTGACTAAAGGGATGTGTCACCTGTGTCTCCAGCTGACATGAGACCAAACTGCTCAGATACCAGCAAGCCACATGGGAATAACAAAGGCCGAGTTGACAATGACAAGAATGTCACCTCTCACAGGCCACATTCTGCACTAGAGAGGTATACCAAGCCTTCCATGGAGTTACACAGATTGGGCCTCTCGTTTCCAACAGTATTAGACACACTCTGGAAGCAACTACATATTTCTGAAGGGAACAACGTCATGGGTGAAGACTTGCCAGTAGCATGGTACTATGCTGTATTCTGTTTTGTGATGATACCACAATGTATTAGTCCGTTCTACTCTTGCAGGCACTCAAAGAGTTTTCAGTTCTTTACTACTATGAACTACTGCTTAGGGTTACTGAGATCATTTAGTTCATAGCTTCTGATGAAGCTGTGTACACATTTCTGCTGGTTATGTATGTAGGTGGGATATAACATACTGTCAAGCTGTTTTCCAGTGTGTGTGCATGAATTTGGACCTCCAGCAGCAGCGCCTCATAGTAACAATACCTGCTGCTTCATATCCTCCCCAGCACTCAGTATTCTCCATCCTTCTGCCTTAAACATTCTAATAGATATGTAGTATTGTTACATGGTGGCCTCTAGCTTGCACTAAAGGAAATCAGTGCTGAATATTCATTGGAAGGATTGATGCTAAAACTGAAACTCCAATACTTTGGCCACCTGATGCAAAGAACTGACTCATAGGAAAAGACCCTGATGCTGGGAAAGATTGAGGGCAGGAGAAGGGGATGACAGAGGATGAGATGGTTGGATGGTATAACCGACTCAATGGAGATGAGTTTGAGTAGACTCTGGGAGTTGGTGATGGACAAGGAAGCCTGGAGTGCTGCAGTCCATGGGGTCGCAAAGAGTCAGACAAGACTGAGCAACTGAACTGAACTGAACTGATAAATAATGAGGTTGACGTTTTTTCTAAGCTTATTGGCTCTTTGAATATCTTCTAAGATTCTGTTCAAGCTCTGCTTATTTTTCTATTAGTTTTCTACCTTTTTCTTTTTGGTTTGTCAGAGTGCTTTTCTATTCTGGATACAAGTACTTTGAGTCTCTTAAAGACGCTCTTAATTTTGATATAAACTGAATTACTACTTTTGTTTTAGAAATAGTTCTTTTTGTGTTCTATTTAAAAGTCTTTGCTTGCTTTGAGATTATCAAGATCATCACCTGACTTTTCCTCTAAAAATGTTATTATTTTCCTTTTATGTTTAGATATATAATCTATTTTAATTTGATTATTTTTATATGGATATACAATTGACCCACACCATCATTTATTGAAAAGACTATTCATTCCTTGCTGCACTTTTTTCACATTTTTAAAATCATAAGTTACTATATATGTGAGTCTAATTCTGGACTCTCTATTTTATTTCACTCATCAGTCTGTCTCTCCTATCACCAAAGCCACATTATCTTACTATAATTTCATAATAAATTTTGATATCTGGCAAGTTCTTCAGCTAAGTACTCAAAAAATGCTTTGGATATCCTTGGCTCTTACATTTCCAAACTTTAACAAAAACACGTTGATATTTTTGACTAAGATTACACTAAGTTGGTAGACTCATTTGGGCAGAATTAATATCTTAGCAAATTGAGTCTTCCATCTGTGAACATAGATTTGTTTAGATTCTCTTCATTTGTTTCAGTTCAGTTCAGTCGCTCAGTCATGTCCGACTCTCCGTGACCCCATGAATCACAGCACGCCAGGCCTCCCTATCCATCACCAACTCCCAGAGTTAACTCAAACTCATGTCCACAGAGTCGGTGATGCCATCCAGCCATCTCATTCTCTGTCGTCCCCTTCTCCTCCCGCCCCCAAGCTTTCCCAGCATCAGAGTCTTTACCAGTGAGTCAACTCGTCGCATGAGGTGGCCAAAGTATTGCAGTTTCAGCTTTAGCATCAGTCCTTCTAATGAACACCCAGGATCGATCTCCCCTAGAATGGACTGGTTGGATCTCCTTGCAGTACAAGGGACTCTCAAGAGTCTTCTCCAACACCACAGTTCAAAAGCATCAATTCTTCGGCGATCAGCTTTCTTCATAGTCCAACTCTCACATCCATACATGACCACGGGAAAAACCATAGCCTTGACTAGATGGACCTTGGTTGGCAAAGTAATGTCTCTGCTTTTTAATATGCTATCAAGGTTGGTCATAACTTTCCTTCCAAGGAGTAAGTGTCTTTTAATTTCCTGGCTGCAATCAGCATCTGCAGTGATTTTGGAGCCCAAAAAAATAAAGTCTGACACTGTTTCCAAGCCAGGCTTCAGCAATATGTGAATCATGAACTCCCAGATGTTCAAGCAGGTTTTAGAAAAGGCAGAGGCACCAGAGATCAAATTGCCAACATCCGCTGGATCATGGAGAAAGCAAGAGAGTTCCAGAAAACATCTATTTCTGCTTCATTGACTATGCCAAAGCCTTTGAGTGTGTGGATCACAATAAACTGTGGAACATTCTGAAAGAGATGGGAATACCAGACCACCTGACCTGCCTCTTGAGAAACGTGTATGCAGGTCAGGAAGCAATAGTCAGAACTGTACATGGGACAACCGACTGGTTCCAAATAGGAAAAGGAGTACGTCAAGGCTGTATATTGTCACCTTGCTTATTTAACTTATATGCAGAGTACATCATGAGGAACGCTGGGCTGGAAGAAGCACAAGCTGGAATCAAGATTGCTGGGAGAAATATCAATAATCTCAGATATGCAGATGACACTACCCTTATGGCAGAAAGTGAAGAGGAACTCAAAAGCCTCTTGATGAAAGTTCATTTGTTTAGGTTCTGTGTAATTTCTCTAAATAATGTTTTGTAGTTCGATTGTAGAAGTGTGCACATTTTTCATTACATTACTTCCTAGATATATGGTTTATTTTATTTTATTATAAATAACAATGTTTTAATTTTCTATATTCTTCTGATATATAAAATATTTATAAAATTATGCATAATAACCTTGTATTTAGGGGCATTGCTAAATCTACTTGTTCAGTCAGTTCAGTCGCTCAGTCGTGTCCGACTCTTTGTGACCCCATGACTCACAGCACGCCAGGCCTCCCTGTGCATCACCAACTCCCGGAGTTCACTCAAACTCATGTCCATCAAGTCAGTGATGCCATCCAGCCATCTCATTCTCTGTCGTCCCCTTCTCCTCCCGCCCCCAATCCTTCCCAGCATCAGAGTCTTTTCCAGTGAGGCAACTCGTCGCATGAGGTGGCCAAAGTATTGGAGTTTCACCTTTAAATTCTTGTTATTCTGTAGTGTGTCGCTGTGATGAATGATATTTAGTGATTTCTAATGTGAAACCACACTGGCATATCTGAAATAAACTCTCCTTGGTAGCAAGTTAGTATCCCTTTTGTTTACTGGATTGACTTTGTTAATATTTTCTTTTCTTTTTTTTCTGTTTTTTCATTTATTTTTAATTGAAGGATAATTAGAGCATTTAGTTGGTTTCTGCCATACATCAACACGGAGCAGCCATAGGTATACTTATGTCCCCTCCCTCTAGACTCCCTCCCTATCTCCCATCCTATTCCACCACTCTAGGTAGTTGAAGAGCCCAGTTTGAGTTCCCTGAGTTATACAGCAGATTCCCAATGGCTATCTATTTTACATAAGTTAGTGCATATTTTCCCATGCTACTCTCTCCATTTGTCCCACTCTCTCCTTCCTACCTCCTGTTACCTCATGTCCATAAGTCTGTTGTTTGCTATGTCTGCATCTCTACTGGTACCCTGCAAATAAATTCATCAGTATTCATCATCTTTTTAGATTCCATATATATGTGTTAATATATGATATTTGTTTTTCTGACTTACTTCACTCAGTATAACAGGCTCTAGGTTTATCCACCTCATTAGCACTGACTCAAATGCATTCCTTTTTATGGCTGTCATATTCCATTGGGGTTCCCTGGTGGCTCAGATGGTAAAGAATCTGCCTGTAATGAAGGAGGCCTGGGTTTGATCCCTGGGTTGGGAAGATCCCCTGGAGAAGGAAATGGCTACCTACTCCAGTATTCTTGCCTGGGGAATCCCATAGACAAAGGAGCCTGGTGGGCTACACTCTACCAGGTCACAAAGAGTCAGACATGACTGTGCAACTAACAAGGAACAGTATCCCATTGTGTATATGTACCACAGCTTCTTTATCCATTCATCTTTCAATGGACATCTACGTTGCTTTCATGTCCTAGCTATTTAAGTAGTGTTACAATGAACATTGGGGTATAGTGTCTTTTTCAATTATGGTTTTTTCAGGGTATATGCCCAATATTGGGATTGTTGGGTCATGCGACAAGTTGACTCACTGGAAAAGACTCTGATGCTGGGAAAGATTGGGGGCGGGAGGGGAAGGGGACGACAGAGAATGAGATGGCTGGATGGCATCACCGACTCTGTGGACATGAGTTTGAGTGAACTCCGGGAGTTGGTGATGCACAGGGAGGCCTGGCGTGCTGTGATTCATGGGGTCGCGGAGAGTCGGACATAACTGAGCGACTGAACTGACTGATGGTAATTTTATTTCTAGTTTTTAAAGAAATCTTCATAATGTCTTCCATAGTGATTGTATCAACTTACATTCCCACCAACTGTGCAAGAGGGTTCCTTTTCCTCCACACCCTCTCCAGCATTTATTATTTGCATATTTTTGATGATGGCCATTCTGATGGTGTGAGGTAATATCTTATTGTAGTTTTGATTTGCATTTCTCTAATAATGAGTGATGTTGAGCATCTTTTCATATGTCTATTAGCCATCTGTGTGTCTTCATTGGAGAAATGTCTCTTTGGGTCTTTTGCCCACTTTTTCATTGGGTTGTTTGTTTTTCTGTTATTGAGTTACATAAGCTGCTTGTATATTTTGGAAATTAATTCTTTGTCAGTTGTTTCATTTGCCATTATTTTCTCCCATTTTGAAGGCTGCCTTTTCACCTTGTTTATAGTTTCCTTTGCTGTGAAAAAGCTTTTAAGTTTACTTGTTTATTTTTGCTTTTATTTCCATTACTCTAGGAGGTGTGTCAGAGAATCTTGCTGTGATTTATTTCATAGAGTATAGACTTTGTCAATATTTTCTTAATTTTGCATCAATGTTAATGAAAAAATTGGTTTATTATTTTTATTATTATGTCTTTCTCAATTAAAGATCTCTTAAATGTGCCTCTTGAAAAGCATTACAAGCTGTTCTCTATTTGTGTGTTCTCTGGAAGAATCTGTTCAATATTGTTGTTATGTCTTTCTCAAATGTTTGAAAGAATTCACCAGTGAAACTATCTTGGCCTAAGAATTAGATTATGAAAACATTCTAATTAGGAATCAAAGTTTTAAAATACATATCTGATTTTTTAAATTTTCTATTTCATCTTATGAAAAATTTAATAAGAGAATTTTGAATTATTAATCCAGCTCATCCAAATTATCAAATTTATCAGAGAAAATGTTTATAATATCAGCTCATTTGATGTACTATAATCTGCACATTTTCATTTCTGAAAATTTGTGGCTTCTTTTTTTCTACATCAATCTTGTGATGTTTATCAATTTTATGAATTTTATCAAAATACCAACCCTTTGTTGATTTTTCTTTATTATTTTATTTCTGCTCTTTATTATTTCTGTCCTTATATTCTTCTTAGGTTACATTTTATTTTTGTTATCTTGCTTCTTCAGTTGTAAGTTTAAATAAATTTATATTTAGTCTTTTTTTCTTTTCCAAAATGCAGTTGACCCTCAAACAAAGAAAGGGTTAGGGGAGGTGATGACCAAAACCATTCCCAAGAAAAAGAAATGCAAGAAGGTAAAATATTTATCTGAGAGCCCTTATAAATAGCTGAGAAAAGAAGGGAAGTGAAAGGCAAAGGAGCAAGTGAAAGACATACCCAACTGAATGCAGAGTCCCAAAGATTAGCAAGGAGAGATAAGAAAGCCTTCCTAAGTGAACAATGCAAAGACATAGAGGAAAACAATGATGGGAAAGACTAGAGATCTTTTCAAGAAAATTAGAGATACCAAGGGAATATTTCCTGCAAAGTTGGGCAATAAAGGCCAGAAATGGCAAGGACATAAAGGAAGCAGAAAAATTTAAAAGAAGTGGTAAGAATACACAAAAGAGCCATACAAAAAAGGTCTTAATGACCCAGATTACCACAGTGGTGTAGTCACTCACTTAGAGCCAGATATCCTAGAGTGTAAAGTCAAGTGGCCCATAGGAAGCATCACTATGAACAAAGCTAGTGGAGGTGATGGAATTCTAGCTGAGCTATTTCAAATCCTAGAAGATGATGCTGTGAAAGTACTGCACTCAATATATCAGCAAATTTGGAAAACTCAACAATGGTCACAGTACTGGAAAAGGTCAGTTTTCATTCCAATTCCAAAGATAGGCAATGCCAAAGAATGCTCAAACTACTGTACAATCGTACTTATTTCACATGCTAGCTAGGTAATCCTCAAAATCCTTCAAGCTAGGTTTCAAAACAGTATGTGAACTGAGAACTTCCAGATATTCAAACTGGACTTAGAAAAGGCAGAGGAACCAGAAATCAAATTGCCAGCATCCATTCAATTCACTTCAGTTCAGTCACTCAGTCGTGTCCGACTCTTTGTTACCCCATGAATCACAGCACACCAGGCCTCCCTGTCCATCACCAACTCCCAGAGTTCACCAAACTCATGTCCATCTAGTTGGTGATGCCATCCAGCCATCTCATTCTCTGTCATCCATTAGATCATAGGAAAAAACAGAGAATTCCACAAAAACATCTACTTCTGCTTCATTGAATATGCTGAATACACTAAAGCCTTTGACTGTGTGGATCACAATGAACTGTAGAAAATTCTTAAAAAGAAGGGAATACCAGATCACCTTACCTGACTCCTGAGAAACCTGTATGCAGGTCAAGAAGTAATAGTTAGAACCTTACATGGAACAACCGACAGGTACAAAATTGGGAAAGGAGTACATCAAGGCTGAATATTGTCACCCTGCTTATTTAACTTATATGCAGAGTATATCATGCAAAATGCTGGGCTGGATGACTCACAAGATGGAATCAAGATTGTTGGGAGAAATATCAACAACCTCAGATATGCAGATGATACCACCCTAATGGCAGAAAATGAAGAGAAACTAAAGAGCCTCTTGATGAAGGTGAAAGAGGAGAGTGAAAAAGCTGGCTTAAAATTCAACATTTAAGTAACTAAGATCATGGCATCCAGTCCCATCACTTCATGGCAAATAGACAGGGAAACAAGGAAACAGTGGTGGATTTTATTTTCTTAGACTCTACAATCACTGTGGACAATGACCACAGCCATGAAATTAAAAGATGCTTGCTCGCTGGAAGAAAAGCTATGACAAATCTAAACTATATAAAAAAGTAGAGACATCCCTTTGCTTACAAAAGTCCATATAGGACAATTTGACAAAGGTCAAAGCTATGGTTTCTCTGTGATTGTGGCTTCCATCTGTCTACCCTCTGACGCCCTCTCTTAGCACCTCTCTTAATCACAATCACAGAAAACTAGCCAATCTGATCACATGGAGCACAGCCTTGTCTAACTCAATGAAACTGAGTCATGCCATGTAGGACCACTCAAGACAGAAGGGTCATGGCGGAGATTTCTCACCAAAAGTGGTCCACTGGAGAAGGGAATGGCAACCCACTTCAGTATTCTTGCCTTGAGAATTCCATGAACAGTATGAAAATGCAAAAAGATAGGACACTGAAAGATGAATTCCACAGGTCAGTAGGTGCCCAATATACTACTGGAGATCAGTGGAGAAATAATTCCAGAAAGATTGAACGGATGGAGCTAAAGCAAAAACAACACCCAGTTGTGGATATGACTGGTGATGGAAGCAAGGTCCTATGTTGTAAAGAGCAATATTGCATAGGAACCTGGAATGTTAGGTCCATGAATCAAAATGAAAGTGGTCAAACAGAAGATGGCAAGAGTGAACATGGACTTTCTAGGAATCAGCGAACTAAAATGGACTGGAATGGGTGAATTTAACTCACATGACCATTATATCTACTACTGTGCGCAGGAATCCTTCAGAAGAAATGCAGTAGCCATCATAGTCAACAAAAGAGTCCAAAATGCAGTACTTGGATGCAATCTCCAAAATGACAGAATGATCTCTGTTCATTTCCAAGGCAAACCATTCAATATTACAGTAATCCAAGCCTCTGCCTTGATCAGCAATGCTGAAAAGCTGAAGTTGAATGGTTCTATGAAGACCTGAAAGACCTGTTAGAAATAACACCCCCAAAAAATGTCCTTTTCATTATAGGGGACTGATTGCAAAAGTAGGAAGTCAAGAAACACCTGGAGTAACAGGCAAATTTGGCCTTGGAGTATGGAATGAAGCAGGGCAAAGGCTAATAGAGTTTTGCCAAGAGAACACACTGGTCATAGCAAACACCCTCTTTCAACAACACAAGAGAAGACTCTACAGATGGTCAACATCGAAATGAGATTGATTATATTCTTTGCAGCCAAAGATGGAGAAGCTAGCTCTATACAGTCAACAAAAACAAGACTGGGAGCTGGCTGTGGCTCAGATCATGAACTCCTTATTGACAATTTCAGATTTAAATTGAAGAAAGTGGAGAAAACCACTAGAATATTCAGGTATGACCTAAATCAAATCCCTTATGATTATAGAGTTGAAGTGAGAAATAGATTTAAGGGACTAGATCTCATAGGCAGAGTGCCTGAATGAACTATGGACAGAGGTTTGTGACATTGTACAGGAGACAGGGATCGAGACCATCCCCAAGAAAAAGAAATGCAAAAAAAGCAAAATGGCTGTCTGAGGAGACCTTATAAATAGCTGTGAAAAGAAAAGAAGTAAAAAGCAAAGAAGAAAAGGAAAGATATACCCATTTGAATGCAGAGAGCCGAAGAATAGCAAGGAGATAAGAAAGCCTTCCTCAGCGATCAATGCAAAGAAATAAAGGAAAACAACAAAATAGGAAAGACTAGAGATCTCTTCAAGAAAATTAGAGATACCAAGGGAACATTTCAAGATGGGCTCAATAAAGGACAGAAATGGTATGGACCTAACAGAAGCAGAAGATGTTAAGAAGAGGTGGCAAAAGTACACAGAAAAACTGTACAAAAAAGATCTTCATGACCCAGATAATCACAAAGGTGTGATCACTCACCTAGAGCCAGACATCCTGGAATGTGAAGTCAAGTGGGCCTTAGGAAGCATCACTACAAACAAAGCTAGTGGAGGTGATGGAATTGCAGTTGAGCTATTCCAAGTCCTAAAAGATGATGCTCTGAAAGTGCTTCACTCATATGCCAGCAAATTTGGAAAACTCAGCAGTGGCCACAGGACTGGAAAAGGTCAGTTTTCATTCCAACCCCAAAGAAAGGCAATGCCAAAGAATGCTCAAACTATCACATAATTGCACTCATCTTGCTGCTGCTGCTGCTAAGTCACTTCAGTCGTGTCCAACTCTGTGTGACCCCATAGATGGAAGCCCACCAGGCTCCCCCATCCCTGGGATTCTCCAGGCAAGAACACTGGAGTGGGTTGCCATTTCCTTCTCCAATGTGTGAAAGTGAAGTCGCTCAGTCTTGTCCAACCCTGAGGGACCCCATGGACTGCAGCCTACCAGGTTCCTCCATCCATGGGATTTTCTAGGCAAGAGTACTGGAGTGGCTTGCCATTGCCTTCTCCGCACTCATCTTACACGCTAGTAAAATAATACTCATCTTACATGCTAGTAAAATAATGCTCATAATTCTCCAAGCCTGGCTTCAGCAATACGTGAACCATGAACTTCCAGATGTTCAAGCTGGTTTTAGAAAAGGAAGTGGAACCAGAGATCAAATTGCCAACATCCATTGGATCATCAAAAAAACAAGAGAGTTCCAGAAAAACATCTATTTCTGCTTCAT
The DNA here is from genome assembly GCF_049115385.1 of Moschus berezovskii. Classification (NCBI taxonomy): domain Eukaryota; kingdom Metazoa; phylum Chordata; class Mammalia; order Artiodactyla; family Moschidae; genus Moschus; species Moschus berezovskii. The sequence continues at coordinate 64,274,950 of NC_142460.1, forward strand.
TGACTGTGCCAAAGCATTTGACTGTGTGGATCACAATAAACTGTGGAAAATTTTGAAAGAGATGGGAATCCCAGACCACCTGACCTGCTTCTTGAGAAACCTGTATGCAGGTCAGGAAGCAACAGTCAGAACTGTACATGGAACAACAGACTGGTTCCAAGTAGGAAAAGGAGTACATCAAGGCTGTATATTGTCACCTTGCTTATTTAACTTATATGCAGAGTAGATCATGAGAAACACTGGGCTGGATGAAGCACAAGCTGGAATCAAGATTGCTGGAAGAAATATCAATAACGCAGATATGCAGATGACACCACCCTTATGGCAGAAAGTGAAGAGGAACTAAAGAGCCTCTTGATGAAAGTGAAAGAGGAGAGTGAAAAAATTGGCTTAAAGCTCAACTTTCAGAAAACTAAGACCATGGCATCTGGTCCCATCATTTCATGGGAAATAGATGGGGAAACAGTGGAAACAGTGTCAGACTTTATTTTTGGGGGCTCCAAAATCACTGCAGATTGTGATTGCAGCCATGAAATTTAAAGATGCTTATTCCTTGGAAGGAAAGTTATGACCAACCCAGAAAGCATATTAAAAAGCAGAGACATTACTTTGCCAACAGAGGTCCATCTAGTCAAGGCTATGGTTTTTCTAGTAGTCATAATGGATGTGAGAGTTGGACTATAAAGAAAGCTGAGTGCTGAAGAATTGATGCTTTTGAATTGTGGGGTTGAAGAGTCCCTTAGACTGCAAGGAGATCAATCCTGGGTGTTCATTGGAAGGACTGATGTTGCAGCTGAAACTCCAATACTTTGACCACCTGATGCAGAGAGCTGACTCATTTGAAAAGACCCTGATGCTGGGAAAGATTGACGGCAGGAGGAGAGGGGGACAACAGAGGTTGGATTGCATCACCGACTCAATGGACATCAGTTTGGGTAGACTCTAGAGTTGGTGATAGAAAGGGAGGCCTGGCATGCTGCAGTTCATGGGGTCACAAAGAGTCGGACACGACTGAGTGACTGAACTGACTGAACTGATGTTTTTTCTACTAGTCATGTGTGGATGTGAGAGTTGGAACATAATAAAGGCTGAGCGCCGAAGAATTGATGCTTACGAATTGAGGTGCTGGAAAAGACTCTGGAGATTCCCTTGGATAACAAGGAGATCAAACCAGTCAAATTTCTTAAAGGAAATCACCCCTGAATATTCACTGGAAGGACTGATGTTTAAGCTGAAGCTCCAATACCTTGGCCACCTGACGTGAAGAGTCGACTCATTGGAAAAGACTTTGATGCTAAGAAAAATTGAGGGCAGGAGGAAAAGAGGGCAACAGAGGATGGGATGGTTGAATGGCATCACCAACTCGATGGACATAAGTCCAAGCATGCTTCAGGAGTGGATGATGGACATGGAAGCCTGGTGTGCTGCAGTCCACAGGGTTGCAAAGAGTCTGACCCAACTTAGTGACTGAACAACAAACTGGTGTCAACATACACAGTCAAAAATCCATGTATAATTTTACAGTAATTTTTCTATATCTAGAATTCTGCATCCAGGTTCAGCCAGTCATGGATCATATAGTACCAATATATGTATTTATTGAATAAAATCCACCTATAAGTGGATTCATATGGTTTAAATCCATGTTCCTCAAGGGTCAACTATGCAGAAATATATTGTCACCACAGTGAACCTAAACTAGAAATTAGAAACCATTCTGAACTGCCTTATACTGGAAATATTTCAAAATTTTATTGCTGCACTTTCTCTTGTGTTATATATAATGTCAATACTTATTTTTATTTGCTCACATATCTTACTCCTCGAGTTCATAATTTCCTTCCTATATTTCCATGCTCTATCTAGAATTATTTTTCTACCTGAAAAAAATCTCCATTTAGTTTTTCAAAAGAAGACTTGTTAGTAACAAAAAAAATCTGTTACTTTTTATTTGACTAAAAATATATTTTTCATTTTTAAAGTATAACTTCTGGTACAAAATTAAAAGATGGAATTTATTTTCTTTCAATATTCTAAAGATGCCATTTTATTGTCTCCTAGCTTCTATAATTTCTATTGAGAAGTTAGATACCAGTCATTTTTTAAGGCACTGATTTTAAATTTTTTCTTTTTGTACTTGATTTTCAGAAGATTTCATCATTTACTTAGTTATGGTTTTGTTTATCCTCAACTTGAGATTCCCAGACTTTTCTAAATCTCTCAATTGACATCTTTCATTAGTTTTAGAAAAAGTAAATAGTGATTTCCCCCTTTTTCCCTTTTTCCTTCCATGAATTCTATTATATGTATATTAGACCTTAGATCATCCTATATATTTTCACTCACCCTTTTTCTAATGTTTTCTATGTATTTAATTCTGTATATTTTTAGTGAGTCATCTTTCAATTTACATGTCCTATATATTTCTCTCCCTAGTCTACTCTTAGGAACACCTATTGAGTTCTGAACTTTAGAGTTATATTTTTCTATTTTAGATTATCTATATGTTATTTTTTTTACAGAGTATAATTTGTTGAAGAAAATCTCCATACTTTCATCTATACTTCCCATCTTCTCTAATTTATTTAATACATCAATCATAGTTATTTCAAAGACATTCATGATAACTCTGATAGCTAGATTATCTATTTATCTCCCACTATATTTTATCTTTTTCTTCTTGATCATCAGTCATGTTTTCATGTCTTTTTGCATGTGTAGCAATATTTTATTGTATGTCAGACACTGACTATAAAAGAAATGAAGAGAATCTGAATAATACTATCTTTAACCAGAAAGGGTCTCCCCTTTTCTCTGTTATGCAGTTCAGATAAGAGGCTGATCATTTTATCTAATCAGTAATTTACATGAGTCAGAGCTGGATTGCAGAATAAGAATCAGTTTACATCTGTTCCAACCCACTTCCTTGGGAATGGCCATCTGAAGCTTTCTGATAGAGAGCCTAACTGTTCTCTTTATCCTTGATCATGAAATACTTTAGGATTTCCAGCTTTGCCATCCTAAGTTTCCAGCCCAGCTCTTCAGTCTCCACTCTAGACATTTTAATAATCTAGTAAATGTCTTGATTGAGAAACTTCAGTTAGTGAAGTGATTAAGGCAGGCGCACTCTCCCTGGAGTGACTTAGATTTCACTTTGCCTTTTTGAAGATTTTGGATTTCCTTCATTATCTCCAATGCTGCTACAGATCTCCAGAATTAGCCAGTGTCACATGGGGTAAATTAGCCAAGCATTTGAAGAAGTCCCTAAAGTTTCCAATTTGTCTCTCTAGCCTCCTACAACTGCCAAAACAACAACAATTTGCTGGTTTATTTTTTGCTTAGAAGTGGGTTCATGCCTAAATTAAACCCAATATGCAACCATGTCACAAATCAGTTAAATTCCCCAAAAGGAAAAATTCCCAGGATCCAGCAAGTGTCCCTAAGGGTGGGGTGGGTGGGGGGTTCAGCTCACTCATCTCAGAGTTTTTATCTTCTTTCCCCATGGCTAGGTGGCAGAGCTGGGGCAGGGGGTGGAGAGGAGGGGAGTGAGGAGGGTTAGGTAATGAGTGAACTGATTAACCAAGTATTTTTCCACATCTACTATGGTAAACCAGGTTCTAAGACCTTAGAATTCCAAATGCTGAGTATTAACCATTCTTCATTTAAGGTGTGTCCAGAAGAAACCAAGGTTTAACAGGAACAGGTTAAGTTACAGTGAACAAAGAGTTTATAGAGATAAGAATAAATTATGTTAATCCTTTCTTCTTCATCCTTCAGCGTTATTATCTGGTTTCTGCCTACACTCAACTAAAACTTCACTCTCAACTGTTTTCTTTCTAATGACCATTTTTCAAGCCTTGCTTTTATTTACCCTTCTATAGAAAGAACCTCATGTAGTGTCCCAGAGAAATCAGAATTCAAGGACAATCACTAGCTATTTCATTTAGAAGGTACTACCTATTTTATTGGTCTTATCCATCTTCAGTGAAACAGAGTACGTATTAAGATTATGGTTTCATCCTCAAATAAAATGCTCTGTTACTATGCTGCTGCTGCTGCTGCTGCAAAGTCACTTCAGTCGTGCCCGACTCTGTGCGACCCCATAGACAGAAGCCCACCAGGCTTCCCCGTCCCTGGGATTCTCCAGGCAAGAACATTGGAGTGGGTTGCCATTTCCTTCTCCAATGCATGAAAGTGAAAAGTGAAAGTGAAGTCGCTCAGTCGTGTCTGACTCTTAGCGACCCTATGGATTGCAGCCTACCAGGCTCCTCCATCTATGGGATTTTCCAGGCAAGAGTACTATTACTATAGCTTATATTAAATTGAAATATATCATAAACATATTCTAGCCTATAAAGCCTACATTAAAAAAAAAGAGAGAGAACATGTATTAACTGAGGTGTTTGGATTTTTTTTTTAAGCATATAACTACAATGACTGGAATGTTTCCAGGTTGCTAATGCATTCTGGATCATGGTTATTAGTTTATGTTTGCTTTTTTCCAAAGGTATTTATCATCATAACTTGAGACAAATTGAACTCAATAAAACTTTAGACCATAGAGCTTTTGGCTTTTTTGACTATCAAAAATTATCTTGTTAAGAGTTTTAGCAATACTGAGATGGCATAAGAAAGGAAAAGAAATTGCATGCCAACTCCGTTCATTTTGAAAGCTTTCAGCTCTGGGTTACACAATGGAAAAATCTCAAGGACATTCCCTCTGTCTGTGCGTTTGTCATGATTACATGGAAGTCAAGCACAACTCCAAGAAATGAATTGGACTCAAATGCTTTGGAGTTAAAATACTGGACATGTGGAAAAGATTCCCTGATGGGAAGCTGGTATTTTCATGAAATGACTTTAAGATCAGGAAAGGAGATTCGCTGCTTGAGTTGAAGTAGGAAGCTAACAATAAATGGCAACCAATAAAAGGTTTAACATGGTAATTCACAAATTCATAAATTGAGAGTAAACAATATGTTTTCTAAGTATAGGTAATGTGGACATTCCATAAGTAAAAGTGTTAGCCTTTTTTTTTTTAATCACCCCATTTAAAGTCCACATAGGATGGACCACAAACTCTTGGCAATGGCCTATAAAGACCACCAATGTCAGGTTCCTATCCATTTTTGTAATTTGACCTCTCCCCAAACATCCTGCATTTCAGCTACTTTAAATCACTTGATATTAAAGGTATAATGCTAATTCTCACTTAGTACTAATTGTTTCTTCTACCCAGAATTTCTTTCCCTGCCTTTCCTTCTTATGGTGAGAAATGTCATCCTCATCATGAATTCTTTTCTAGACTCCTGACCACAGTTGGAGACTTTTCTTCTTGTTCTTACAGCATTCTATTCATACATGTATTATAGCCTCTACCTCATTACTCTCTTTAGAGACTTTCTTAACACCAGTGGTGGTGGTTTAGCCACTCAGTCATGTCCAGTTCTTGCAACCCCATGGACTGTAACCCACCAGGCTCCTCTGTCCATGAGATTTCCCAGGCAAGAATACTAGAATGGGTTGCCATTTCCTTCTCCAGAGAAATCTTCCCAACCAAGGAATCAAACCTGGCTCTCCTGCATTGCAGGTGGATTCTTTTTACCAACTGAGCTACAAGGGAAGCTTTAATCCCAGTACTTTATCTGAACTATAAAACAGCAGTTAATAAATGTAGACGGACCAAAGAGACACAGAGGGTAAGAAGGAAGGAAGCAAAGAAAGACTTTACGCTTTTTTAATATGACCCCCAAAATATCCAGAATCTATATTTTCCATTAGTAAGCCCATAATACTATTTTAAAAGATTAATAGTCCTTAAATATTCAAAATGCAGTGACATAATAAAGAAGGGAATTTGTACATAACGTGCAGGCTTATACATAACCATTGTAAAGATACAGCAACTGACATTTTGGTCTCCCTAATTTTATTTTGCCTTCCTCCAATGAGGCTCCATTTTCTATTCTGTTCATTTCCTGAGCAAGATTTGTTTACCTGCTGTGTTGCTTTGTTACTCATCTCATTTCTTAGAGCCTTTTTCTCTGTTCAATTATGGCAGCTGGTATGGGTTTTGGATGCCTGATGAGAAATAATCCTGTAAAGCATTATAAATTGTTTATCTTTATTACTATTAAATATTGTAGATTTAGAATTAGAGTTGCTGACATATTAAAATGATATGGGTTGATGCCATGCCAAATACAACTTCTATTTTCTGAGACAGAGTCAAGGACTCATTAAAATCTTGATATACTTCAGACATGCCCAGGGATAAAATAACTTATTCTTTCCATGACAGTTATATAGTACTTATGAGTCACAAAGTACTTTATCTGCAACATCCATTTGATTCCTTATCTTTCAGGGCAGGAAAACTCAGACTCCTAGAGGATAAATAGTGGACACATAATTACTTAGCTGGTCAATTGCCAAGTTAGGGCTTAAAACTGGTTTGACTTTGTCTTCTTTTTTATTAAACCACAGTTATCTTCTTGTACAGGCTTTCCTGGTAGGTCAGCTGGTAAAGAATCCACCTGCAATGCAGTAGACCCCAATTCAATTCTTTGGTAGGAAAGATCCCCTGGAGAAGGGATAGGCTACCTATTCCAGAATTCATGGACTTCCCTGGTGGCTTAGATAGTGAAGACTCTACCTGCAATGTAGGAGACCTGAGTTCAACCCCTGGGTCAGGAAGATCCTCTGCAGGAGGGCATGGAAACCCACTTCAGTATTCTTGCCTGGAAAATCCCCGTGGACTGAAGAACCTGGCAGGCTACAGTCCATAGGGTTGCAAAGAGTCAGACACGACTGAGCAACTAAGTACAGCACAGCACAGCACACATCTTCTTGTACATACTTATTCCCTGGCCCCCTCTCAGTACACCTACCCCTGCAAGAGTGATGCTCTGAGTGCTGACTGACCATCTGCCCCTTTACACTTGGCTGCTACATCTAAGCTTATTTTCTGCCTATGAAGAAGCCAAGATACCTGAAGTTCAGGTTAAAGTCTAGATGTCTCTGTGAGACACAAGGACTTGAATGAACTCCTTATTAAATACACTTCAGCATTTGCTGGATTTAGGTAGATTATAATGAATTAAAGCTTAGTTTGGTAGTCATTAGCTTTCACAAGACTTTTATCCATCAGAGGGCAGACAGAATGATATCGCAATCACAGAAAACTAACCAAACTTATCACATGGATCACAGCCTTGTCTAACTCAATGAAACTATCAGCCATGCTGTGTAGGGCCACCCAAAATGGAACAGTCATGGTGGAGAGGTCTGACAAAACATGGTCCACTGGAGAAGGGAATGAGGCAAACCATTTCAATATTCTTGCCTTTAGAACCCCATGAACAGCATGAAAAGGCAAAATGATAGGACACTGAAAGATGAATTCCCCAGGTTGGTAGGTACACAAATTGCTACTGGAGAAGAGTAAAGAAATAACTCCAGAAAGAACGAAGAGACAGAGCCAAAGAAAAACAGTGCCCAGTTGTAGACATGACTGGTAACGGCAGTAAAGTCTGATTCTGTAAAGAACAATACTGCATAGGAACCTGGATGTTAGGTCCATGAATCAAGGTAAATTGGAAGCAGTCAAATAGGAGATGGCAAGACTGAACATCTACATTTTAGGAGTCAGTGAACTATAAAGGACCAGAATGGGGGAATTTAATTCAGATGACCATTATGTCTGTTACAGTGGGGAAGAATCCCATAGAAGAAATGAAGCAGCCCTCATAGTCAACAAAAGAGTCTGAAATGCAGTACTTGGGTGCAGTCTCAAAAATGACAGAATGATCTCTGTTCATTTCCAAGGCAAACCAATCAATATCACAGTAATCCAAGTCTATGCCCCAACCACTAATGCTGATAAAGCTGAAGTTGAACAGTTCTTTAAGGACGTACAAGACCTTCTAAAACTAACACTAAAAAACGATGTCCTCTTCGTCATAGGGGACTGGGATGCAAAAGTAGGAAGTCAAGAGATACCTGGAGTAACAGGCAAATTTGGCTGTAGAGTAAAAATGAAGCAGGGCAAAGACTAACAGAGTTCTGCCAAGAGAACACACTGGTCACAGCAAACACCCTCTCCCAACAACTCAAGAGATGACTCTACACATGGACATCACCAGATGGTCAGTACCGAAATAAGTTTGATTATATTCTTTGCAGCTGAAGATGGAGAAGCTCTATAGAGTCAGCAAAAACAAGACCGGGAGCTGACTGGCTCAGATCATGAGCTCCTTCATGCAAAATTCAGACTTAAACTGAAGACAGTAGGGAAAACTATTAGACCATTCAGGTTTGACCTAAATCAAATCCCTTATGATTATACAGTGGAAGTGAGAAATAGATTCAAGGGATTACATCTGATAGACAGAGTGCCTGAAGAAGTATGGAAGGAGGTTCATTAGACTGTACAGGAGGCCATGATCAAAACCATCCCCAAGAAAAAGAAATGCAAAAAGGCAAAATGGTTGTCTGAGGAGGCCTTAAAATAGCTAAGAAAAGAATAGAAGCTAAAGGCAAAGGGGAAAAGGAAAGATATATCCATCTGAATGCAGAGTTCCAAAGAAGAGCAAAGAGAGACAAGAAAGCCTTCCTAAGTGATCAATGCAAAGAAATGTAGGGAAACAACAGAATGTGAAAGACAAAATCCCTTCAAGAAAATTAGAGATTTCAAGGGAATATTTCATGCAAAGATGGGCACAATAAAGGACAGGAAAAGTATGGACCTAACAGAAGCAGAAGATATTAAGAAGAACTGGCAAGAATACACAGAAGAACTGTACAAAAAAGATCTTAATGACCCAGATAACAACAAAGGTGTGATCACTCACCTAGAGCCAGACATCCTAGGGTCCGAAGTCAAGTGGGCCTTAGGAAGCATCACTATGGTCAAAGTTAGTGGAGGTGCTGTAATTCCAGGTGAGCTACTTCAAATCCTAAAAGACAATGCTGTGAAAGTGCTGCACTCGATATGCCAGCAAATTTAAAAAACTCAGCAGTGGCCACAGGACTGGAAAAGGTCAGTTTTCATTCCATTCCATTTCATTCCAAAGAAAAGCAACGCCAAAGAATGTTCAAACTGCCCCACAATAGCGATTATCTCACATGTTAGCAAAGTAATGCTCAAAATTCTCCAATTAGACCTCAACAGTACATGAAACAAGACTTTCAGATGTTCAATCTGGATTTAGAAAAGGCAGCGGAACCAGAGTTCAAACTGCCAACATCCATTGGGTTATACAAAAAGCAAGAGTATTCCAGAAAAACATCTACTTCTGCTTCATTGGCTACGTTAATTCTTCGTGTGTATCACAATAAACTGTGGGAAATTCTTCAAGAGATGGGAATACCAGACCACCTTACATACCTCCTGAGAAATCTGTATGCAGATCAAGGAACAACAGTTAGAACCTGACATGGAACAATGGACTGGTTCCAAATTGGGAAAGGAGAACGTCAAGGCTGTATATTGTCACCCTACTTATTTAACTTATATGCAGAGTTTATCATGAGAAATGCCAGACTGCATGAAGCACAAGCTGGAATCAAGATTGCCAGGAGAAATATCAATAATCTCAGATATGGAGATGACACCACCCTTATGGCAGAAAGTGAAGAAGAACTAAAGAGCCTCTTGATGAAAAGTGAAAGAAGAGAGTGAAAAAGCTGGCTTAAAACTCATCATTCAAAAAACTAAGATCGTGGCATCTGGTCCCATCTCTTCATGGCAAATAGAGGGAGAAACAATGGAAACAGTTACAGATTGTATTTTCCTGGATTCCAAAATCACCGTGGATGGTGACTGCAGCTATGAAATTAAAAGATGCCTTCTCCTTGGAAGAAAAGCTATGACAAACCTAGACAACATAGTAAAAAGCAGAGACATTCTTTGCAAACAAAGATCCATATAGTCAAGCTATTGTTTTTCTGGTAGTCATGTATATATGTGAGAATTGGACCATAAAGAATGCTGAGCACCGAAGAACAGATGCTTTTGAACTGTGATGTTGGAGAAGACTCTTCAGAGTCCCCTGCAAAGCAAGGAGATCAAACCAGTCAATCCTAAATCAATCCTAAATATTCCAGGATGGGGAACACATGTACACCCATGGCAGATTCATGTCAATGTATAGCAAAACCAATACAATATTGCAAAGTAATTAGCCTCCAAAAAATAAATATATAAATTAAAACAAACAAAAAAGAACAATGAGAATCTTGTCACTTCTCAGTGAGAGTATTAATGACACTGGGCACTGGGGGGTTGGGGGGGAAGTGGTCTTCAAACACTGCAAGTGGAAGATCATCGAGGGGTATTTACTCTGGAGAACAAATTGACACTCTCCAGAAGAATTTTAGAGTTGGTTGTCTTTCTACAAGGAAGCATGTACAAGTACAAGACCATACTCATCACAGTACGGTTTGTAATAAAAAAAAAAAAAAAACAGGAAACAGGGAATTCCCTGGGGCACAGTGGTTAGGACTTTGAGCTTCTATGGTAGGGGGCATAGGTTCAATCCCTGGTTGGGGAATTGAGATACCACAAGCTCTGGAAAGGCCAAAAAATATCCAAAAACCAAAAGCAACAAACAAACCAGAAACAACTTAAAAGCTTAGCAATAAGGGAATGGATGAAAGCAATGTGGTTGCGGCAACCAAAATAAATAATCTACATGCATCCATGCCTCTAGAGCTAAAAAACACAATATTGAGTGAACACATACTGCACAGTGATACGTATATTAGCTCTCTTTTGTCATAGAACAAGTTATCCCCAAGCTCACTGGCTTTAAACAGCAACACATCCTTATTATCTTCAGAGCTTGTGTGAGTCATGAATTCAAATGTGGTTTAGCTGGAGTTCTAGGGTTTCTCATGACGTTAATGGTCAAGCTGTCAGCTGGGACAACAGTCATCTGAAGACTTGGTTAGGACCTGGAGGGTTCGTTTCTTTTTTTTTTTTTTTTTAAAAAGAATTTTATTAAAAAAGCACAAATGCAAAGAAATGAACAGAGGAAAATTTATGCGTCGAACCTGGACTGGTCACTTATGATAATATATATGCTACAATTCCATTCTCTCCAATCATTCCACCTTCACCCTCTCCCACAGAGTCCCAAAGACTGTTCTATATGCCTATGTTTCTTTTGCAGTCTCTTATACAGGGTTCAGGTTACCATTTTTCTAAATTCCATATATATGCGTTAATATACGGTATTGATGTTCTTCTTTCTGGCTTACTTCACTCTGTATAATTGGCTCCAATTTCATCCACCTCATTAAAACTGATTCAAATGCATTCTTTTTGATGGCTGAGAAATACTCCATTGTGTATATGTACCAAAGCTTTCTTATCCATTCGTCTGCAGATGGACATCTAGGTTGCTTCCATGTCCTGGCTATTATAAACAGTGCTGCAATGAACATTGGAGTACATGTGTCTCTTTCAATTCTGGTTTCCTCGGTGTGTATGCCCAGGAGTGCAATCGCTGGATCATATGGCGGTTCTATTTCCAGTTTTCTGAGGAATCTCCACACTGTTCTCCATAGTGGCTGTACTAGTTTGCATTCCCACCAACAGTGTAAGAGGGTTCCCTTCTCTCCACACCCTCTCCAGCACTTATTGCATGTAGACTTTTGGATAGCAGCCATTCTGACTGGTGTGAAATGGTATCTCATTGTGGTTTTGATTTGCATTTCTCTGATGATGAGGGATGTTGAGCATTTTTTCATGTGTTTATTAGCCATCTTTATGTCTTCTTTGGAGAAATGTCTGTTTAGTTCTTTGGCCCATTTTTTGATTGGGTCACTTAGTTTTCTGGAATTGAGCTGCAGGAGCTGCTTGTATAATTTGGAGATTAATCCTTTATCAGTTGCTTCATTTGCTATTATTGTCTCCCATTCTGAAGGTTGTCTTCTCACCTTGCTTAGAGTTTCCTTTGCTGTGCAGAAGCTTTTGATTTTAATTAGGTCCCATTTGTTTATTTTTGCTTTTATTTCCAATATTCTGGGAGGTGGGTCTTGGAGGATCCTGCTGTGATTTATGTCGGAGAGTGTTTTGCCTACGTTCTCCTCTAGGAGTTTTATAGTTTCTGGTCTTACATTTAGATCTTTAATCCATTTTGAGTTTATTTTGGTGTATGGTGTTAGGAAGTGTTCTAGTTTCATTCTTTTACAAGTGGCTGACCAGTTTTCCCAGCACCACTTGTTAAAGAGACTGTCTTTTCTCCATTTTATATTCTTGCCTCCTTTGTCGAAGATAAGGTGTCCATAGGAGCGTGGGTTTATCTCTGGGCTTTCTATTTTGTTCCATTGATCTATATTTCTGTCTTTATGCCAGTACCATACTGTCTTGATGACTGTGGCTTTGTAATAGAGCCTGAAGTCCGGCAGGTTAATTCCCCCAATTCCATTTTTCTTCCTCAAGATTGCTTTGGCTATTCGAGGTTTTTTGTATTTCCATACAAATTGTGAGATTATTTGTTCTAGTTCTGTGAAAAATATTGTTGGTAGCTTGATAGGGATTGCATTGAATGTATAAATTACTTTGGGTAGTATACTCATTTTTACAATATTTATTCTTCCAATCCACGAACACGGTATATTTCTCCATCTATTCGTGTCCTCTTTGATTACTTTCACTAGTGTTTTATAGTTTTCTATGTACAAGTCTTTTGTTTCCTTAGGTAGATATATTCCTAAGTATTTAATTGTTTTCATTGCAACAGCGAATGGAATAGTTTCCTTAATTTCTCTTTCTATTTTCTCATTATTAGTGTATAGGAATGCAAGGGATTTCTGTGTGTTGATTTTATATCCTGCAACTTCGCTGTAATCATTGATTAGCTCTAGTAGTTTTCTGGTAGAGTCTTTAGGGTTTTCTGTGTAGAGGATCATGTCATCAGCGAACAGTGAAAGCTTTACTTCTTCTTTTCCAATTTGTATTCCTTTTATGTCTTTTTCTGCTCTGATTGCTGTGGCCAAAACTTCCAGAACTATGTTGAATAGTAGTGGTGAGAGTGGGCACCCTTGTCTTGTTCCTGACTTGAGGGGAAATGCTTTCAGTTTTTCACCATTGAGGATAATGTTTGCTGTGGGTTTGTCATATATAGCTTTTATTATGTTGAGGTATGTCCCTTCAATTCCCACTTTCTGGAGAGTTTTTATCAAAAATGGATGTTGAATTTTGTCGAAGGCTTTCTCTGCATCTATTGAGATAATCATATGATTTTTATTTTTCAGTTTGTTAATGTGGTGTATTACGTTGATTGATTTGCGTATATTGAAGAATCCTTGCATTCCTGGGATAAAGCCCACTTGGTCATGATGTATGATCTTCTTAATGTGTTGTTGGATTCTGATTGCTAGAATTTTGTTAAGGATTTTTGCATCTATGTTCATCAGTGATATTGGCCTATAGTTTTCTTTTTTTGTGGGGTCTTTACCAGGTTTTGGGATTAGGGTGATGGTGGCCTCATAGAATGAGTTTGGAAGTTTCCCTTCCTCAGCTATTTTCTGGAAGAGTTTGAGTAGAATAGGTGTTAGCTCTTCTCTAAATTTTTGGTAGAATTCAGCTGTGAAGCCGTCTGGACCTGGGCTTTTGTTTGCTGGGAGATTTTTGATTACAGTTTCAATTTCCGTGCTTGTGATGGGTTTGTTCAGATTTTCTATTTCTTCCTGGTTCAGTTTTGGAAAGTTGTACTTTTCTAGGAATTTGTCCATTTCTTCCAGGTTATTCATTTTATTGCCATATAATTGCTGATAGTATTCTCTAATAATCCTTTGTATTTCTGTGTTGTCAGTTGTGATCTCTCCATTTTCATTTCTAATTTTATTGATTTGGTTCTTCTCCCTTTGTTTCTTGATGAGTCTGGCTAGTGGTTTGTCAATTTTATTCACCTTCTCAAAGAACCAGCTTTTGGCTTTGTTGATTTTTGCTATGGTCTCTTTTGTTTCTTTTGCATTTATCTCTGCCCTAATTTTTATGATTTCTTTCCTTCTACTGACCCTGGGGTTCTTCATTTCTTCCTTTTCTAGTTGCTTTAGATGTAGAGTTAGGTTATTTAGTTGACTTTTTTCTTGTTTCTTGAGGTATGCCTGTATTGTTATGAACTTCCCCCTTAGCACTGCTTTTACAGTGTCCCAGAGGTTTTGGGTTGTTGTGTTTTCATTTTCATTCATTTCTATGCATATTTTGATGTCTCTTTTGATTTCTTCTATGATTAGTTCATTATTCAGCAGCGTGTTGTTCAGTCTCCATATGTTGGCACTTTTAACAGTTATTCTCCTGTAATTGAGATCTAATCTTACTGCATTGTGGTCAGAAAAGATGCTTGGAATGATTTCAATTTTTTTGAATTTACCAAGGCTAGATTTATGTCCCAGGATGTGATCTATCCTGGAAAAGGTTCCGTGTGCGCTTGAGAAAAAGGTGAAATTCATTGTTTTGGGGTGAAATGTCCTATAGATATCTATTAGGTCTAACTCTTCTATTATATCATTTAAAGATTGTGTTTCCTTGGTAATTTTCTGTTTAGTTGATCTATCCATAGATGTAAGTGGGGTGTTAAAATCTCCCACTATTATTGTGTTATTGTTAATTTCCCCTTTCATACTTGTTAGTAATTGTCTTACATATTGCGGTGCTCCTATGTTAGGTGCATAAATATTTATAATTGTTATATCTTCTTCTTGGATTGATCCTTTGATCATTATGTAGTTTCCTTCTTTGTCTCGTTTCACAGCCTTTGTTTTAAAGTCTATTTTATCTGATATGAGTATTGCTACTCCTGCTTTCTTTTGGTCTCTATTTGCCTGGACTATCTTTTTCCAGCCCTTCACTTTCAGTCTGTATGCGTCCCTCGTTTTGAGGTGGGTCTCTTGTAGACAACATATATGGGGGTTTTGTTTTTGTATCCATTCAGCCAGTCTTTGTCTTTTGGTTGGGGCATTCAACCCATTTACATTTAAGGTAATTATTGAAAAGTAGGATCCCGTAGCCATTTTCTTTACTGCTTTGGGTTCAAGTTTATACACTCTTTCTGTGATTCCTGTCTATAGAAGATCCTTTAGCATTTGTTGGAGAGCTGGTTTGGTGATGCTGAATTCCCTCAGCTTTTGCTTGTCTGTAAAGCTTTTGATTTCTCCTTCATATTTGAATGAGATCCTTGCTGGGTATAGTAATCTGGGCTGTAGGTTATTTTCTTTCATCGCTTTAAGTATATCTTGCCACTCCCTTCTGGCCTGAAGAGTCTCTGTTGAAAGATCAGCTGTTATCCTTATGGGAATCCCCTTGAGTGTTATTTGCTGCTTTTCCCTTGCTGCTTTTAATAGTTGTTCTTTGTGTTTGATCTTTGTTAATTTGATTAATATGTGTCTTGGAGTATTTCGCCTTGGGTTTATCCTGTTGGGGACTCTCTGGATTTCTTGGACTTGGGTGATTATTTCTTTCCCTATTTTAGGGAAGTTTTCAACTATTATCTCCTCAAGTATTCTCTCATGGTCTTTCTTTTTGTCTTCTTCTTCTGGGACTCCTATGATTCGAATGTTGGAGCGTTTAACATTGTCCCAGAGGTCTCTAATATTGTCCTCATTTCTTTTAATTCGTTTTTCTTTTTTCCTCTCTGTTTCATTTATTTCTACAATTCTATCTTCTAGTTCGCTTATCCTGTCTTCTGCCTCTGTTATTCTACTGTTTGTTCCCTCCAGAGTGTTTCTGATCTCATCTATTGCATTATTCATTGTATATTGACTCTTTTTTATTTCCTCTAAGTCCTTATTAAATCTTTCTTCCATCTTCTCAATCCTTTTCTCCAGGTTATTTATCTGTAACTCCATTTTACTTTCAAGATTTTGAATCATTTTCACCATCAAAATTCGAAATTCTTTATCAGGTAGATTCCCTATATCTTCTTCTTTTGTTTGTGTTGGTGGGCAATTATCTTGTTCCTTTACTTGCTGGGTATTTCTCTGCCTCTTCATCTTGCTTATATTGCTTTGCTTGGGGTGTCCTTTCCCTCTTCTTGCAGTTTGTGGAGTTCTCTTTATTATGTAGTTTCTTCGCTGTGTGTGGGGTTAGACAGGTGACTTGTCCGGGTTCCCTGGTTAGGGAAGCATGTGTCAGTGTTCTGGTGGGTGGAGCTGGATTTCTTCTCTTTCCTTTAGAAGACAATGGGCTACTTTTCTGGGAGCCTGATGTCCTCTGCCAGTATTCAGAAGTTGTTTTGTGGACTTTACTCCACGTTCAAATGTTCTTCTGATGAATTTGTGGGGAAGAAAGTGGTCTCGCCGTCTTGTTCCTTCCTCCCCAGAACACTGGATTCTTATATTCCACTTGGTCGTGGAGTATCTCTTCCCAGCTGCTCCAGCAAGGCGCAGCCGCTGCAGCTTACCTTGGACGAGGGGTATCTCCTCAAGGCCGCCCCTCCTGCTTTGAATGTGGATCAGCTCCTCCCGGCCCTCCGGTGTCCAGGCAGCCACCGCCTCCTGAACGTGGTACAGCTCCTCTCGGCCACCGCCCTAACTCTGGGCGCGGGGCAGCTCCTCTCAGCCACGATTCTGCACGTGGTCGGTTGCGCCGGGAGCCGGGCGTCTCTCGCGTCTGCGCCGCCGGGAGCCGGGCGTCTCTCGCGTCTGCGCCGCCGGGAGCCGGGCGTCTCTCGCGTCTGCCGGAGGGTTCGTTTCTAAGGTGACTCACTCATATGACTGTCAAATTTGTGCTGCTTGTTTGTGAGAGGTCTGAGGCCCTCCTCCATGTGGATGTCTCCACAGGACTGCTTGAGGATCCTTACAACATGACTGACCTCCTCCAGAGCAAGCAACCCAAGACAGTGAAAGGTGAAAGGAGCAGTGCCTTTCATAATCTAGGCTTGGCAGTCACATATCATCACTTCTGCCACATTCTATTCATTAAGAAGTCACTAAGTTTGGTCCACATTTAAGGGAAGAATTAAATTGCCCCTTTCAAAGGAAGGAGTGTCAAATAATTTGTGAATAGATTTTAAGATTAGCTTGCATATGATTGACATCATTTACTTAGTTTACAATGATATATTACACAAATAGTCCTGGCCAGTTGGAGATCCCTACCACTCTGGCTATAATGATTGCTTCCTGGATGAGTATGTGACACAATGTAGGCCAATCAGAATTTTCCCCAGCACTGTGTACTAAAAATCTCTCTTCTAGAGTTGCTAAACTTTTAGGATATGAGTCTTGGGCTGCTTGATCCCACTTTGTCCACCAGAATTAAGAGAGTCTTTCTAAAGAACTGAGAGAGAGAGACATCCAAATGAGATCATTTGAGTCCCTGGATCAAGACATGCCTGAGGTCTTCATGATTATCTCTGTCCTTTCACTTATGTAAAACAATAAATTCCCCCTTTAGCTTAAAAAAAAAAAAAGAAAATCCTGAATATTCATTGGAAGGACTGATGCTAAAGCTGAAACTCCAGTACTTTGGCCACCTGATGCGAAGAACTGACTCATTGGAAAAGGCCATAATGCTGGGAAAGATTGAAGGCAGGAGAAGAAGGGGATGACAGAGGATGAGATGGTTGGATGGCATCACCAACTTGATGGACATGAGTTTGAGCAAGATGCAGAAGTTAGTGATGGATGAGGAAGACTGGCGTGCTGCAGTCCATGGGGTTGCAAAGAATCAGACATGACTGAGCAACTGAACTGAACAGTATTAATCAAATATTTTTAGTTCCCCTTTTGGGAAATTTTTGTAGGGTTAAACCCTACACTTGAAACTAGGTATGGCCATAGCAGGAAACTTCACCAGTGAAATTTGAGCAGAAGTGATGTGTTACTTCCAAGTAGAAGTTTTATGAATCAAGAGTATGACCTGTGCCCCACCTATAGAGGTGTTTTGCTTTTTTTTTTTGAATTGAAAATCTGATAGTATTGTCATGAAGCCTCCCCTACCATTTAAGACAAGAAACAGATCTTTATTTGCCCTTAGTTCAGTTCAGTCGCTCAGTCATGTCTGACTCTTTGTGTCCCCATGAACCACAGCACACCAGGCTTCCCTGTCCATCACTAACTCCTGGAGTTCACCCAAACTCATGTCCATTGAGTCACCCTACTCCCACACAAAAATCAACTTGTTGATACAATAGACATGTAATGTGAGCAAATGTTAAAACTTCTAAAATTTTTAGAGTTCTGACCAAGCATAACTTAGATAACTTAGCTTATCTTCACTGGTATACTTACTATGTTATTCCAATTCAGTGGTAATGCTGAATGTAACATGTCAATGGAGTCTTTTTGAAGCTTTGAAATGTGGGTGTGGACTGTTCTTAATTAAGACTATTAAACATTCAAAGTCTCCTTGTTCAGTTCAGTTCAGTTCAGTTCAGTCGCTCAGTCGTGTCCGACTCTCCGCAACTCCATGAATCACAGCACGCCAGGCCTCCCTGTCCATCACCAACTCCCGAAGTTCACTCAAACTCATGTCCACAGAGTCGGTGATGCCATCCAGCCATCTCATTCTCTGTCGACCACTTCTCCTCCTGCCCCCAACTTTTCCTAGCATCAGAGTCTTTTCCAGTGAGTCAACTCGTCGCATGAGGTGGCCAAAGTATTGCAGTTTCAGCTTTAGCATCAGTCCTTCCAATGAACATCCAGGATTGATCTCCTTTAGAATGGACTGGTTGGATCTCCTTGCAGTACAAGGGACTCTCAAGAGTCTTCTCCAACACCACAGTTCAAAAGCATCAATTCTTCAGCGATCAGCTTTCTTCACAGTCCAACTCTCACATCCATACATGACCATGGGAAAAAACATAGCCTTGACTAGACGGACCTTTGTTGACAAAGTAATGTCTCTGCTTTTTAATATACTATCAAGGTTGGTCATAACTTTCCTTCCAAGGAGTAAGCGTCTTTTAATTTCCTGGCTGCAATCAGCATCTGCAGTGATTTTGGAGCCCAAAAAAATAAAGTCTGACACTGTTTCCACTGTTTTTCCATCTATTTCCCATGAAGTGATGGGACCAGATGCTATGATCTTTGTTTTCTGAAAGTTGAGCTTCAAGCCAACCTTTTCACTCTCCTCTTTCACTTTCATCAGGAGGCTTTTGAGTTCCTCTTCACTTTCTGCCATAAGGGTAGTGTCATCTGCATATCTGAGGTTATTGATATTTCTCCCAGCAATCTTGATTCCAGCTTGTGCTTCTTCCAGCCCAGCGTTCCTCATGATGTACTCTGCATATAAGTTAAATAAGCAAGGTGACAATATACAGCCTTGACGTACTCCTTTTCCTATTTGGAACCAGTCTGTTGTTCCATGTACAGTTCTAACTGTTGCTTCCTGACCTGCATACAGGTTTCTCAAGAGGCAGGTCAGGTGGTCTGGTATTCCCATCTCTTTCAGAATGTTCCACAGTTTGTTGTGATCCACACAGTCAAAGGCTTTGGCATAGTCAATGAAGCAGAAATAGATGGTATTCTGGAACTCTCTTGCTTTCTCTATGATCCAGCGGATGTTGGGAATTTGATCTCTGGTGCCTCTGCCTTTTCTAAAACCTGCTTGAACATCTGGGAGTTCACAGTTCACATATTGCTGAAGCCTGGCTTGGAGAATTTTGAGCATGACTTTACTAGCGTGTGAGATGAGTGCAATTGTGCGGTAGTTTGAGCATTCTTTGGCATTGCCTTTCTTTGGGATTGGAATGAAGACTGACCTCTTCCAGTCCTGTGGCCACTGCTGAGTTTTCCAAATCTGCTGGCATATTGAGTGCAGCCCTTCCCAGGATCATCTTTCAAGACTTGAAATAGCTCAACTGGAATTCCATCACCTCCACTAGCTTTGTTCATAGTGACGCTTTCTAACACCCACTTGACTTCACATTCCAAGATGTCTGGCTCTAGGTCAGTGATCACATTATTGTGACTATCTGGTCATGAAGATCTTTTTTGTACAGTTCTTCTTGCCACCTCTTCTTAATATCTTTTGCTTCTGTTAGGTCCATACCATTTCTGTCCTTTATCGAGCTCATCTTTGCATGAAATGTTCCCTTGGAATCTCTAATTTTCTTGAAGAGGTCTCTTGTTTTTCCAGTTCTGTTGTTTTCCTCTATTTCTTTGCATTGATCCCTGAGGACGGCTTTCTTATCTCTCCTTGCTATTCTTTGGAACTCTGCATTCAGATGCTTATATCTTTCCTTTTCTCCTTTGTTTTTCGCTTCTCTTCTTTTCATAGCTATTTGTAAGGCCTCCTCAGACACCCATTTCGCTTTTTTGCATTTCTTTTCCATGGGGATGGTCTTGGTCCCTGTCTCCTGTACAATGTCACGAACCTCCATCCAGAGTTCACCAGGCACTCTATCAGGTCTAGTGCCTTAAATATATTTCTCACTTCCACTGTATAATCATAAGGGATTTGATTTAGGTCATATCTGAACGGTCTAGTGGTTTTCCCTACTTTCTTCAATTTAAGTCTGAATTTGGCAATAAGGAGTTCATGATCTGAGCCACAGTCAGCTCCCGGTCTTGTTTTTGCTAACTGTATAGAGCTTCTCCATCCTTGGCTGCAAAGAATATAATCAATTTGATTTCGGTGTTGACCATCTGGTGATGTCCATGTGTAGAGTCTTCTCTTGTGTTGTTGGAAGAGGGTGTTTGCTATGACCCGTGTGTTCTCTTGACAAAACTCTATTAGCCTTTGTCCTGCTTCATTCCGTGCTCCAAGGCCAAATTTGCCTGTTACTCCAGGTGTTTCTTGACTTCCTACTTTTGCATTCCAGTCCCCTATGATGAAAAGGACATCTTTTTTGGGTGTTAGTTCTAAAAGGTCTTGTAGGTCTTCATAGAACTGTTCAACTTCGGCTTCTTCAGCGTTACTGATTGGGGCATAGGCCTGGATTACTGTAATATTGAATGGTTTGCCTTGGAAAAGAACAGAAATCATTCTGTCATTTTTAAGATTGCATCCAAGTACTGCATTTCGGACTCTTTTGTTGACCATGATGGCCTCTCCATTTCTTCTAAGGGATTCCTGCCCACAGTAGTAGATATAATGGTCATCTGAGTTAAATTCACCCATTCCAGTCCATTTTAATTCACTGATTCCTAGAATGTCTATGTTCACTCTTGCCATCTCCTGTTTGACCACTTCCAATTTGCCTTGATTCATGGACCTAACAGTTCAGGTTCCTATGCAATATTGCTCTTTACAGCACCGGACCTTGCTTCTATCACTGGTCACATCCACAACTGGGTCTTGGTTTTGCTTTTGCTCCATCCCTTTATTCCTTCTAGAGTTATTTCTCCACTGATCTCCAGTAGCATACTGCGCACCTACTGACCTGGGGAATTCCTCATTCAGTAGCCTATCATTTTTCTAGAGTTATTTCTCCACTGATCTCCAGTAGCATACTGGGCACCTACTGACCTGGGGAATTCCTCATTCAGTAGCCTATCATTTTGCCCTTTGATACTGTTCATGAGGTTCTCAAGGCAAGTATACTGAAGTGGTTTGCCATTCCCTTCTCCAGTGGACTACATTCAGCTATGGTCCATGTGATCAGATCGACTAGTTTCCTGTGATTATGATTTCAGTGTGTCTGCCCTCTGATGCCCCCTCGCAATACCTACAGTCTTAGTTGGGTCTTAGTAAGGCTCCTTGTTAGCTTATTGCTAATAAGCTTTTCAACAAGTATAGTAGTCTGTGACACTGAAAAATAAACTAGTGGAAGAAATAATTCCAAGAATAGTTATATGCATAAGGATACCTTTGAGGAGGAATAAGAATGATTGCATTTATGAGAACCTTAGTTTCCTCTTCCCCCCACCCATCTTAGCTGCCTCCAGAGATCACAGTTTCAAGACCAAGTCTCCCTATTAAGACAAACTAGATAATTCTTCCTTTAGAGACTTCAGACAAGTACTAATCTTGGCAAACTCTTCAAGGGTAAACAGAGGTAGAGACATACTCTATTATTGCACTTCTACTCTCCTCCAGCCTAAGGGAGTGGGTGCTTCATTTCACAGATTTCAGGGTACCTTTGAGCTTTCTTAGTCTCAAGTGGCATTCCCAGGCAAAAGATGCCTGTGGTGAATAATTTAAGAATTCATTCATAGACTAAGCAATTTCTAATTCTGTACATGACAACCACTCAGATCCAAGCCAAATCTTGTCCACACATGTGCTGGCAAGGCTTCCTATCAAAGCCCAAAGACTCTTTGAGCACAGCTAATGGTAGAGTTTGGCCAAAATCTGTTTTAACTTAATTTCCGTGTTAATTTTTCATCTGAAATTTACCCTAAAGAATTAGGGTTGAATTTCCGAAGATGAAATTTGAGTAAATGAGACCTGTACACAGAGGTGTGAGTTTACTTTTCCCTCTACATAAACAAGAATTAATCCAGTGGGTATGTACACAGTAGGTGTGTTTATCACCACATCAACAGTGGGTTATCACACCTCATATAAATTGTAATATCAAGTTCAGAATGGTCTGCATCCTCTGATTTCCACTTAACTTTTTCTCCAGATAAGAAATGCAGAGCTAAGAATTTGTTTGAGAAAGAAAAAAATGCAATTTAGTTAGTAATAGTAAAAAAATAAATCTTTAAAACCTATTAAATGGAGTAAGTTCAAA
The DNA here is from genome assembly GCF_049115385.1 of Moschus berezovskii. Taxonomy (NCBI): domain Eukaryota; kingdom Metazoa; phylum Chordata; class Mammalia; order Artiodactyla; family Moschidae; genus Moschus; species Moschus berezovskii. Next base: position 64,297,584 of record NC_142460.1, read on the forward strand.
CAAAACAAACCTGACAAAATTTTCCCATCTCTTGGATGAATATGAATACAAAAATGAAACATAATTTTAGTTAGTTTGGTCTATTCAGTTCAGTTGCTCAGTCGTGTCTGACTCTCTGTGACCCCATGGATTGCAGCACACCAGGCCTCCCTGTCCATCACCAACTCCCAGAATTTACTCAAACTCATGTCCATTGAGTCAGTGATACCATCCAACCATCTCATCCTCTGTCATCCCCTTCTCCTGCCACCGCTCCAAGTTTGGTCTATATGTTTAGCTAATTTAATGACCATTCATTTCACTGGAAAAGACTCTGATGCTGGGAAAGGTTGGGGGCAGGAGGAGAAGGGGACGACAGAGAATGAGATGGCTGGATGGCATCACCGACTCTGTGGACATGAGTTTGAGTGAACTCCGGGAGTTGGTGACGGACAGGGAGGCCTGGCATGCTGTGATTCATGGGGTCGTAGAGAGTCAGACACGACTGAGCGACTGAACTGAACTGAATTGAACTGAATACATTTTAACAGTCAGTGGCTTAGGTATGTTGGCATACTCTAACACTTTTTCTTATCATTACTCTTTTGTACAGGTAAAGACAGAAAGAAGTATTTAAGGGCCAAAATTTTCCTAGAAAAGTCTATGTTTTGGTAATATATTTTAAAAACTCCACTTTTAGACTTGGGGGCTTTAAAAATGCTAACATCTTTTAATCAGTCTACACATTTACTACATTTTACATATTTTTTAAATATGGCAATAGCTTTCTAAATGAATTGTATAGATTACATTAAAATATGATTATATCTGATTATATAAAATTCTAAATAACATCCACATTTGAGACAGTGATTCACATTCTAAAAGCCTCAGGGGTGGCGAGTAATTGATAGAAAGGCAGATTGAAGTCATAATGGTAAGAAAATCACAGGAATAATTTAAACTACCTTTCAGGCACATTATCCCTTCCTAAGTCACTTGAGATATACAATTTTCATACTCTGAGAGGGGAAAAAAAAAGAAAACCACATTCATCATCTTTTCCAGGAAACAGCTCGGCAGATTCTCTTTGCTTGTGGCTACATGGCTTCTGCAACAGCTGGGCGTGTGGGTGGCACGCATCAGATCTGCCAGTTTCCAGACTGAACCTAGGCCTCCTGAAGTGTTACAGGACATCCCGGCTCTGTGGGGGGTCCGTGGCTCCTGTCTAGGCTTTGGGATGGAGACAGGGTGCGGTGCATGCAGAAGAGGGGACACACCTGAGAACACATGCCTGGCGTCTGTGGAGACCACCAGTGTGTAAACCACTTATACGACAAGGCTAATTCCAAAGGGAAGAGGAGCAGTCATTTCCCCTTCAGCTCCAACAGCTGCAACCCTCCACACAGCTGCAACTCTGGGTTCAGGATAGAAGAAAAACAACACAGAAGGGGGACATTGTGCAGTGGTTTGGCTGCTTAGAAGTAGGCAGAGTATAAGGAGAGCCACCAAGGGAAGAGCCGGCGTCTTCTCCGCGCATGCCCTCTACTGCTCGGCGTAGGCTGTTAAGCTGTTCTGCTGCTCCACCCCGTACCACAAAGGTTGACTTGCTTAGCCAAAAAGTCCTCTGCAGTCTGGGATACTCTCTAGGGCAACTGTCCCTCCTGTGCTGACAATGCAGTCCGCACTTGCAGAGTCCCTGCTTCCCTCTGCTGCACAGTCTAAGGAAGTAGACCCTGTGGTCAGCATGGTAGTGGAAGAGAGAACAGGAGAGTTCCACCCAGTCATGGGGACTCCAAGTGATACCTGGCACTCCTGCTCTTGTTTCACTGGCCACCTCTGCTCACCTCTAGTCAATGCCTGACCTCAGAGGGCGTGTATTCAGAAGTGGATACTGATGAATATTAGAGCCATGTGCCCTTCACCTCTGAAGCCCTAAAATTAAGCTCTAGCTATATATGTAGCCTCCACTTTCCCAGAGAATGCATGCACCCATTCTCTGAGGTCCAGTTGTCTTTGTTCTCACATCTGGATTCCAGTCTCCCTTCCAGAAAAGAGACAGGAGAGAAATACATGGAGTGTGTCTATGCTGTGGGGTCTAAAAACAGAGTGATGGCTCCCTAAAAGTCAACAAAGGCAAAGGTAACCAAAAAAATGTATCACAGGTAAAGGTTTCCCCTGGTGGCTCAGGCAGTAAAGTATCTGCCTGCAATGCAGGAGACCCAGGTTCAATACCTGGGTTGGGAAGATTCCCCTGGAGAAGAGAATGGCAACCCACTCTAGTATTCTTGGTTGGAGAATCTGATGGACAGAGGAGCCTATAGACCCATAGGATCGTGAAGAGTCGGACACAACTGAGCAACTAAGCATGCATGCATGCATGCATTGCCTCTCCACCCCATTAATGCAATGCTTGGAAGGAAAAATTGACCTGTGTCTCCCTGGGCTTTGCCTTTCTGCCTCTTATTTTATGATCTTATTTGGTTCTAGTTCCTAGTTATTGATCTTAGTGAAAGGGAAGAAGCGGTGGAGAAAAAGAGGGAAAAAGATAAAGAGAGAAGGAAGGAAGGAAGAGGGAAGAGAGAAAGCAGAAAGTACTTGGGAGATTATAAAGTTCCTCCAAAACCATCAACTCACATGAGCTTCAAAACAACCTGTAGAAGAATAGATATATATTTATCCCCAGTGAGGAAACTAAAACTCAGAAGGATTCATAAAGTAAGATTCAGAGCAGAAGCAGACATAAAGCTTAATTAGATGCAGTTTCAGGACCTTTAGAAACCAAAAGACAAGACTATGTTTTAACACATGCCTGGTCTTTTCTGAATGTCACATGTCACTTGCTTTTTATCCCAATGCTTATTTTAAGTTTTGAGAGCATCTAGATTAATTTTAAAAGGATTTTTTTTAAGGTCCCTGGTCTCCTCATGTGCCTCTAATCCATCAAAACTAAACCTGGTAACTTTGATTGACCTCATATTGGATTATGAGAGAAGGCATAGGTCCCCAAACCTTCTCTTCTGGCCCTTCCATGCCAACTCATTCCTTATGGGTACCCAACTTACCCTGCCTCAGCTGCCTGTGAACAGGGCTCCAGTTCACACCAGCTCTCTCCATGTGCTTGGTTTTGCACACTAAACAACACCTTGGTGATACAGGTAAGCAGGGCAGGAAAGAGTGAAAGCATTCCCTTGAGATCTGTGTGTTCATGGGCACAACACTGAATGCTCCCTTCAGCCCAGAAACTAAAAGCCAGTCTTTTAAAACAGAAAGTAAAGGCTTTTATTTTCCAAGCTACTTAGAAGAAGAATGTAAATGCCAGCAGCCCAGGCTGCCAGTAGGGCCACTGGAAGGTATGGGGACTTGCAGAGCAAGGCTTTCCTGGAGACAGGGCCAAGGCAGGCCAAACAGTCTGCGAGAGGAAGGGAGGAAGCAGGAATGTGTCTCCCAACAGCATGTTTGAGAACAAGCAGTTTCTTCCCCAAAGCCATCTGTGAGACTCTCAAATTGTGTCTGAGGAGGAAAAAGGCGAGACAGAGAGAGAGAAAGTGAATTACTGGAAAAAGCAGGTATCTCTTTGGGAGTTGTGAGGGCAGCAAACATACTGTCTACTAGTTTGTTAGTCTTGGAAGTTGCATATTTGTGAACCTGACCACAGTCAGGGTTTCTAAGGACCTGCTTCTGAAAAATGTGGCAAGTGTTTAACCTGAAATGTGGACTTTGGAGGGCTCTGATGTGATTGGGTAAAGAAGTCGTGGTGTATCTCTGTATATATAATAGAATATTATTTAACTTTAAAAAGGAAGGAAATTCTGTCATTAGTAACAGTTAGGTGAAACTGGAAGATGTGATGCTAAGTGAAATAAACCAGACACAGAAAAGAAAACACCACATGATCTTGCTTATGTGTGAAGTCTGCATAAAAGCAGGTAATATAACTTGGCTACAAAAGACAGGAAGATAGGGGTGAATGAGGAGACCTTTGTCAAAGGGTATAAGGCTGAAGTTACGTAGGATGAACAAGTCTACACATAATGTCCAGCACGGTAACTATATTAGTAACATTGTACCATATACTGGAAATTTGCTAAGAATGTAGATCTCAGGTGTTCTGACAGCAAAAGTAATTATGGTAACTGTGTAAGGTGATCCATTTATTAATCAACCTAAATGCAGTAGTCACTTTAGTATGCCTATGTATATCAAAACGTCGTGATGTACACCTTAAATACATATAATTTGTTTAAGATGGTTGCTACATCACTGGGCATTATGCTATGGTCAAAGTTGGAAAACGGGGACAGAGCAGTGTCCTTTGTGATCATCTCCATTTGTCCAGACAACAGCTCCACTAGGATTTCCATCACACCTCTGTGTGTGTCCCTTTCATCACATCTCCATCACACAGCTTTACATGGCATGAAGGGAACCTAGGGAGGTAACAATTTAGCTGGATACTCTGCCAACCCAAACAAAATTAGGCTTTCTGTCAACTACAAAAGGAAGAAGTTTCTAGGGGTACAATTAACACTACCTGCCATACCCTGTGCACAGCACTGATCAAACTGCTTTGAAATGTTCTATCTGTGTCTCCCCTCCCACCAGAATGAACAGTACTTGGCAGACAGAGTAGCCCAGCCATTCAGCACATGGCACATTGACTGGCACAAAACAGACTTAACAAACATTATTTAAGCTCAAAAAAAGTACTGGCTGAACAAAACCCCAAAAATAGAGAGGTAAAAGAATTTCATTTAGATTCATTTTTGTGTGCACTTCTTTCTTTAAAGATAACAGGAAATATTGATATAAGAGAAAAATCAGTTACCCAAAAGATAAGACACTCCAAGAAATGCATATATAATGCTACTTAGATGTGCACAGTGTCTAGCACAAATACAATGGGGTAGGTAATAATAATGAGTCTCCACGATGAAAAATTTCATGCTCTATACAGGAAAGAGATCAAATCAGTCAATCCTAAAGGAAATCAATCCTGAATATTCATTGGAAGAACTGATGGTGAAGTTGAAGCTCCAATACTTAGGCCACCTGATGTGAAGAGCTGACTCACTGGAGAAGACCCTGATGCTGGGAAAGATTGAGGGCAAGAGGAGAAGGGGATGACAGAGGATGAGATGTTTGGACAACATCACCAACTCAATGGATATGAGTTTGAGCAAACTCAGGAAGATAGTGAAGGACAGGGAAATCTGGCGTGCTACAGTCCATGGGGTCGCAAAGAGTAGGACACAACTTAGCAACTGAACAACATTAATATTAATATATTTACAAGGTAAGTATCACTTGCCTCGTTTTAGAGATGCTAGGAAAGTGGCACAGTGTCTAAGAGCTGCAAGTGGTAAAACCAGAGTATGAACCCGAGTATATCTATCTTTCTTCACTCTCTTGCATGAGGGATGTCTGGCACTCTCACTTTTCTCAAGGGAAGCACCAGTGCTGGCAGGTCATCTAAATACAGGGCTTCCCGTCTCCAAAGACACCATTCCATCTTTCCTCTCTGCCTCCCTTAATACTTCCGCAGGCAGGGAGAGCAATGCTGTGCTGTTGAAGGCCCGGTGGTATTGCTGAGCATGAGGAAAGGCTTATTTTTTTTTCCAGAATCCATGATAAACTTAGAAAAAGAGAAGAATCCAGAATGGAGCAGGCCCCTCTGAAGCCAACGCCATGCAGCATGTCAACCTGGACCTACATGCAGGAACAGAAACTTCTATCAGCTTTTCTTTCAGGCAGCAATCTGATGCCATTAGGCTAACCAGGAGGAAGAGCAGAGGCATGTGTGTGTGCCTTTGGACTACCAGACGAGGCATGTTATGAATTTATATCAACTCAGATGAGAAAATGTAAACAATAATGAAATGGATACACTTTGGTTTATGATTTCAAGTTGACCACAACGATCTGCAAGTGACTACAATCCCCTGGCTACCACCTCTCTAACAGATTAATGAAGCTTTGTGCCAAGAGCTTGGAGTCAGGTATGCCTCTGTAGGGAAATGTGATATTTCAGGCCTGACTTACCTAAAAGCCAATATCACACAGCACAGACTTTGGACACAGTCTGTGCGTGTGTCTGAAGCATATCAGTTGCATTGCTTATGGAAAATACAGTACAGATGAGGTTCTTCGTCAAGAAATCAGAACCTAATTCAAAAAAGTCTACTCATGCAATTCAAGAACAGTTTTCTGTGGGGATTTCTGGATGCCCAGGGACTGGGAGACAAGCCCATCCAACTAGTGTTCATGGCATGTGCACTCTCCTCAAACATTCATTTCTGAGACTATGTACAAAATAAGGGTGGAGTTGGAGGTGGTGGAAAACCTCAGATAAATCAGTGACCAGAACTGTGTTTTAAGGATCTGTAGTTCAGCAGTAGATAAACACTGAGGTTGTATAATCCTTTGGATGGAATAAGGGAGTTCTCTAGTATACTGCAAAAAGTATTCTGAGCCCTTCAGGCACAGAGACTGTACATTTTGGCTGGAGTATTGACCTGAGATTTAAAGCCAGAATTACAAGCTCAAAATGAGAGAAAAGATGAACTAGGGTTGTCAGAAATAGAGTCATCTTATTTTTCGTATTCTCACCAATATAATAATTACACATTTCAACTATGATTTTTTTTTTATTGGTATCAAATGGATTACTCAGGAACCTCACATTTTGGTTTACAGGGGATAAGTAAAACAATTGAGTACCCAAAAAAGAGTACACAGTTTGCAATCAGATAAACATCAGGAAAGAAAGAAAAACCTATTGTGTTGGGGTGGGAGTCACTCACATGCTAAACATCACTTGTAGTCTCAATGGACCCTTTGCCCAAGTCCATGTGGCCAGGCACTCCTAGGCTGGTCCCCGGGACCTCTGAGGCAATGGCATCTTGCCATGGTTCCCCAGCTTGTTGTGTCTGGAAATCTCTCCCAGTCAACTCTAAACCAGAGGTAAATTCTGAAATGTGTCATCTGGGGAAAGAGGTGGTTATCATCAAATGTACTTATCAGAATCTCCACAGTCTGGAGCTGTTGGTTACGGCCAGGGAAGAACAGACTGGCAGGCTGAGAGTGGGAGGCCCTCCCTTGAACTCTGTCACTGGTTGCAAGTGAACCATTATTATATAGAAGAAAAATGACTGGCTTGGGCTTTCAGCATCTACTCCTGCAAGTGCTACTAAAGAGCCCATTTGTTATTCAAAAACACATGGCGGGTTATGGGAATAGAGGATAGAGACTGGCCCAGTAATGCCGGCATTACTGGAGAACTCCCAGCCCACCCTCTATCCCAGTGCAACCCAATGAAACCACTACAAATGCAATGAGAGAAGCTGTTGTGGAGCTGCAGAAACCACAGAGAATCTACAGCAAGAACAAAGTTCTTAATTTCTTTCGAACTTGTAAACAGAAAATATTTGCTATTGCAATTAGTGAGGGCATGGAGTAGAAAAAATGGACTGAATTTTATATCAATACATTTAACAGAGAAATAGTCTAGTTGTAGTAAGCTTGTATTTCCTTGTTCATTTATTTTAAAATTAAGGACTAAATAACCCTTTCATACATGAAGGGAGACAGATGAGAAGAGCAACTGATGATTATAATGAAGTTCTATATACTGTCACATACTTTCATATGTTGATAATAAATTAAAGAATAAAGATACATTAAGTATTATGACAAAAAGTATTAGGGTGGTCAAAACATTCATTTGTATTTTTCCATACAATCTTAGGGAAAAATCCAAACAAACTTTCTGGCCAACTCAATACAATCTACAACCTTCACATGCTATGCTCTACACCTAACCTTGGGTGCAGTACCCATCTGGTCCTGCAGCCCTGCCTCTGAGAACACTAGCTCCATTCGATCAGCAGCAAGACAGGGCATCAGAAGAACCCAAGAGTTTGGAATGGAAATAGAAACTTCCTGTGCAACTGGAAGCTGAGAAATGGAAGCCGTGCAATGTGTGTTAGGCACTTTGCAGGTCATATTTCTCTTCCCTAACTCATAAATACAGTCACTACATATTGGAGTAATAATAACCCACAAGTCTATAGCTCCTACAGTGTACAAAGAACTTTCACATATGTGATCTCATTGGAACAGCAAGTGACTCCATTCTCTGTAAGAGTTTCTAGAATGAGAAAATGTATATGTGAAACAAAAGATGGCTTGTTCTCACCTAAGGCTCCTCTTTATTAACAGTAGGTCAGTAAAAGCATGCCTGGGATTCCAGAGACAGAGTCTGGGGAAACTGGACTGGGAAAAGGGAGCAGTCAAACAAAGGTGAGGTTTGAGACAAAGTCAGGCTCCAGCCTAACCCCAAATGGGAGCTCGGGAATAGAAATTACGCTTCAGAGTTTGTCCCCACCAGAAACACAAGGGCTGGGCTGTCCTATTCTTGCAGATATACTCACTGACAGACGGTTCACAGGGATTTGGGGGTGGGGAACATCAGTCCCAGGCACGGCTACTGTCTGCACATAGAAAGCTGCAGAAGGGAGTCGCAAGTGAGGAGTGTTAGAAGAAACTCAACACACAGAAGAGGGAAGCTCACAGACATAAACAGAAAACAGGATTCCAGGGGATCTGGGTTAAGTAATGACACCATACTCTCTGGGTTTAGCTCTGTGGACAACAGGCTTTGAAAAATAATATTAAGGCTAAGCATTTAAAATTCCATGCCAAAACTATTGGAATGTATACAAAATGTATCTCACAGTGTAAGAGTGAAAGGCAGGAGAAGAACCAGAACCCCAAGGAAGCCTTACTCTATGCATGTGTTGAAAGGTGGCTTACAATAGAAAACTATTGAGCAAATCCCAGAGTCCTAATAAGGTCAGCACTAAATTCTGACTATTACTGACCAGTCATGAGACTTTGGAAAAGTCATTTCACACTGTTGATTTGTAAACATCTTTTAACTGGAGGGATAGGAGGAGAAGGTTACAGTGATAGTTTATGTTTATTCATACGTCTACACTGTGCCAGGTTCTAAAATTCACCCGCATGATCTCACAATGCATTGGGTGTCACTTTCTGTATTTCATAGGTCACACAGCTAGTGAAACTTCAAAACAAAATATATCTGCATCTAAGACTGAGTGTTAAATTATTTCATTATTACTTTTCAGAGAGTATCTGGAGTTCTATTGTTTAACCCAAAGTACAGAAAGAAGGACATAGAGTATATCAAGATACAGACGGAGTACTGTCCCAACTCTGCATAACTCCTGGGGGTACTGATCATCACCTGCATCCCCTATCCAGAATTTTACATAATTGACATGTTCCACAAAGCCACAACGAAGAAAGCTAAGAGGACTCCTTCCATGTCAATGCTTCCCAATGTGCTTAACTAATATCTTGGCATCTTTGTTGTATGGATTAACTTCGAAGAACATAACTGAAATGTCAGGGCCAAATGATTTCACTAAAAGCTAATTTTTTGCTTAAAAAAAAAAAGCCTTTATTTTTGTTGCATGTTACTCAGAAGTTGCTGACTAAGTAATTCTTACTACATTTAAAAACCATTGTTTTCCCTAAGTTCATGTGTCACTTCTTGTCCATAACAAAAGACTTCAGACCAACCTGAACATACATATCACCTTAAAAGCTTGTGCTATTTATGATGTTGGGGAGAGGTGCTTTGTTACCAGATCCTCTGGAGAAGGGAAAGGCTACCCACTTCAGTATTCTGGCCTGGAGAATTCCATGGACTCTATAGTCCATGCAATCAGAGTTGACACCACTGAGCGACTTGCACTTTCTTTCATCTGTTTACATAAGAAATTGATGGTCCCTTTGGAAAGTAAAACACCTTGAGGGCAAAAAGCCAAGACTCAGGTCTCTGTGTGCCCCTGCATCCTCACCCCAGGCCTAGAACATGACAGCCACTCACTATTACAGAATGGATGGGTGTAGAACTGATCAGCATGGAGCATGCTCACCCACCTCCTTGAGTAGTAGACTAGTCAAGTCACACAGCTGCCTGAGGACCCACCAAGGCTAACCCATCCTGTGAAAAGCAGTGCCTTATCAGAGATCTTAAAATTAGGACTTCCCTAGTGGTCCAGTGGTCAAGAATCTGCCTGCTGATGCAGGGGACACGGGTTCAATCCCTACTCTGGGATTGATCCCATGTGCCATGGAGCAACTAAGCCTGTGCACCACAATTACTGAAGCTGGCATGCCCTAGAGCCCATGTTCCACAACCAGAGAACCACCACAATGAGAAGCTCAGGAACCGCAATGAAGAGTAGCCCCTGCTCACTGCAACAAGAGAAAGCCTGCCTGCAACAATGAAAACCTCGTATAGCCCCACAAAATTAATTAATTTAAAAAAAAATTTTTAAAGAAAACTTAAACTTATTTTTTTTAAAGAAATCTTAAACTTAAATGTCAAGCTATGTGTATGATGTTGAGTAGGGCTAGAAGTGTGTATTTTTGGATCCCAGGCTATCCTTATTCAAATTCAAACATAGAATAGATGTTTATTTATCCTACATGATTTTCAGATTCCATGTACTCTCCTATTAATTCTCCCCAATCCACCACTTGCCTCAAGATGCACTCTCAGAGTTACATTTCTTAGCATGAGGTTTAGATTAAAATGTAAATCCCTATGGAATAAGTAACATTGTAATTATAGCTATCAATAATTTATACTTTAGTATGGAATAGATACCATTTTAATTATGGTATCAATAATTTCTACTTTAGTGTGAATAAAAGTCCCCACAGTAGAATTTTATTAAAAGATCCTGGGGAAGTTAAGGGGTCGATAAATAAAATGAAAATAGAATTTCTTTGAAGACATACTGTCACCTCTTCACTGACTTGCCTTGGCCTGGTCTTGACTACAGCCAGGTGGTCTTCCCCTGCATTCACCTGTTGTCAGCAGGACCAAAGCTCTCTCGGATGCAGGAGCTCAGACATACTGTGACAGCTCTTCAGTGAACCCCAAACAGAGACTGCTGTTATCTCCGCCTCAGTTTGGGGAATCACCCGAACATCATTAGATTCAGAATAACTTAGCAAACCAAAATCTTAGAGAGCACAGACCACAGACACATGGCCCAGTCACAAGTCCTCAGTTGTGAGTCACGGAAGGAGTAAGTCATAAACTGTAGCGAGTTATGTAGTGATCTGGAAACTGAGAACCATGAGAGTGGGGTTTGCCACCAAATAATTAGTTGTGCATCTATAAGGTTTTGGTTTGGTTTCCATAAGGGTTAAAAAAAAAAAAAAAGGTAAGAAATATTAAGATATTGCATAATCAAATAAAACTCGGAAGTTCTGCATTAAAACATTTTTTTTGTTTTAAGTTTTAGGACACCTCAGGGACTGTAACTATTTTAAATTGTACTGTGAGGGGGAGAAATAGAGTCCCATGTTTCCCAAACATATATGGTGTTAAACCCTATTTTCAAATACAAATTCTCAGAACTAGTCTTCTACTAGACAGAATCTAGGAATTGCCAAACTACAAGATTCCCAAAGCCCTTCCAAGCAATAATATTCTGAAATTTCACCCTATGACTCTCTTGTTTCTTTCCTCTTATCCTAGTAAGGACTTCCACTGAACATTCTATGTATCCAAACTCTGCAGTCTCCAAAATACCAACTTTCTGCAATGGCAGTAATTATAGCAGCAGAACAATAGCTAACAATTATAATGTAATTGTTTGCTATTATAACATAAGGACAGTACTTGGGAGAAATGGAGCATATCCTTCTGTCATCATGCCTTCTTTCAGGCAACACTGAAAGCATGGGTAGAAAACAGTTCCCACTAGAAAATCTCTGAATGTTCTGCCCTTCAAGGTTGTTTTAAAAAAAAAAAAAATGCTTAATGACATACTTAGAAAAGAAATTCTGGAATTCCAACACCATTTTTGTGTAAGAAAATAACAAAATCTTTTGTTTTGTGTTAGCGGTGTTGTAACAAATTAAGGGGGAAATTAGCTGCCGGTTTACATGAAAAGACAGGCCTCATTCCGCTGACATCTTTGCATCCACAAGAAGCAAGCTGATGGTCTGCTGCCTGTGGTGTGGTGTTCAGCTCAGCCTCCACCGACTGGGACTCATTAGCCAAGGGTTACAAATATGTAACCAGTGCTTTTTCCAGATCTTCCACCACAAAGTAAGTACCAGGGTGTCTGTCGTCTGCCTCGAAGGCCTGGGTCTGAGCCACTCAGGATGCTCCCAGCTGCTCAGCCTGGAGCCAGGATTTTCATTAGATGGGCTCCCTTGCATGCAGGCACATGCTACTCTTGTATAAACGTTGCTCCTTCCTTCATTAGGAGGTAGGAAAGAAGTCAAACATACAAATAAACAGCTACTTTTTAATTTTCATTTTTTAACTTTCTTAATGTTTAATAAGCAATTTCTTGCTCTACTTTCACTTTCCCTAAGGTTGAGTCAACATATCGTCCAAGTGGCTTTGGGAATTGAGTACATATTGCAAAGGCTTGTTCTCTTAATGGGAGTTTGTCCCATTCTGTGATTTGGGAGTCTTATTCACAAGCAACATTAACCAGAAGAGCCCCAAAGTTAACACAGAAAGCCACGTGCAGGGTCCAAGGGTAGGGTCTAAGTCTCACCGGGCTGGAACAAGTCTACCTACAGGCAACTCTGAGCCAGCTGGGCAACGGAGCCTCTCACCAGGCAAGATGCCCTCCTCAGTCTCCTAATTATGTCCTTAGAGGTGCTCCTTGAGGTCAGAGAGCAATACCAAACTGACCGTTTCTAGATAGTTGCTATTAATGTTGATGGGGATTTTTGCAGAAACTAATGCCTCTGGTCTGTGAATTTTAATTTGGCCAGACAAAAATTAATTCCGTTATTTCACTAATACTTTGCAGATTATTACATTTAATAGTTACACCTGACACATCTGTAAAGTCTTCTAATTTTCATGAGACATTGTCTTCAATCCACTTTTCTGTAGAAAGAAAGGAACGTATATTTTCCAGGACAACAAGTTTTAGTTTCACTTTCCATGTCATAAAAAATCATAAAAAATACTAAGGTATTTTTGTCTAATCAGAACTATATTCTGAAGAATTATCAGCTTCTGGGACACTAGTATATATGTGTGTGTGTGTGTGTGTGTGTGTGTGTGTCACTAAGACAATCAGACAACGTCTCTGTATAAAATTCACCAAAATATTCTTCTTCACTCAAAACTTCACGATGCACCATTTTTAAAAATTTTACGTTTGCCGGGAGAAATATCAATAACCTCAGATATGCAGATGACACCACCCTTATGGCAGAAAGTGAAGAAGAACTAAAAAACCTCTTGATGAAAGTGAAAGAGGAGAGTGAAAAATTTAGCTTGAAGCTCAACATTCAGAAAACTAAGATCATGGCATCTGGTCCCATCACTTCATGGGAAATAGATGGAGAAACAGTGGAAACAGTGTCAGACTTTATTTTACCATCACTATAGATGGTAATTGCAGCCATGAAATTAAAAGACGCTTGCTCCTTGGAAGGAAAATTATGACCAACCTAGATAGCATATTAAAAAGCAGAGATATTAATTTGCCAACAAAGGTCCGTCTAGTCGAGCCTATGGTTTTTCCAGTGGTCATGTATGGATGCGAGAGTTGGACTGTGAAGAAAGCTGAGCACCGAAGAATTGATGTTTTTGAACTGTGGTGTTGGAGAAGACTCTTGAGAGTCCCTTGGACTGCAAGGAGATCCAACCAGTCCATCCTAAAGGAGATCAGTGTTGAGTGTTCATTGGAAGGACTGATGCTAAAGCTGAAACTCCAATACTTTGACCACCTCATGCGAAGAGTTGACTCACTGGAAAAGACTCTGATGCTGGGAGGGATTGTGGGCAGGAGGAGAAGGGGACAACAGAGGATGAGATGGCTGGATGGCATCACCGACCCGATGGAGGTGGGTTTGAGTGAACTCCGGGAGTTGGTGATGGACAAGTTTGAGGCCTGGTGTGTTGCAATTCATGGGGTTCCAAAGAGTCGGACATGACTGAGCGACTGAACTGAACTGAATATACATAAGGTTGAAACAAAAAGCTAGAGGAGTAGAATATGAATGATAACAGCAATCACAAGCTATATAATGAACCCTTGATCTATTTGAAACTTGAACAATTTTGCACAGTGATATTAATTTTATCCCTCTCTAACAATGTGTTGATATATCTCCAGTGAATAACATTTGGGTAATAAAAGATGTATTAATAGTCTTCCAGTCAGTAATGGATTAAAATCTCCAGGTGTTCCTTATTTATCTATCAGATTAAACCAGCTCCTTAAAAGAACTCAGAAAAGGAGGCCGTGTCTTGGGGATATGATTGTGGTGAGTGGGGGCCTTGACACGATCTGTGTAACAGAGAATGGCAGGATCTATTCACAAGGGCTTCTCACTGGACATTCACATCCCCCAAGTTCTGACCAACAGATCAGAGCAGAGAGATATTACAGAGCGTGTCAAAGAAGAATTCCAAAAGGGAACTTGGAAGAGTAAGTGATCAGCCAGCATCACAAATTGCTGGGAAGAGCATCCCAGAGAAATACCAGTGCTCTCTGACAAACTCAGCCCAGGCCCCCCATGCACAGTCTAATGAAAAGTTTTCTAGTCAAACAGGACACTATCCACAGTCTCAAAATAGGAAGAGAAAGAAAGAAAACAGTAAAACCTATAAGTCACAATCACTTTATGTAGCTCCCCTGTATACCTCGGAGACATATCCATGTTTTTTCTCAGAAACCAGAAGTCCCACACACCAGAGCTGTGGTCAGTTCAGTTCAAGGAGAAATTCATGCCCAGGGACAGTGACTTAGCTTGTCTCCAAAATGAGAAAGGAAGGGCAGCATGAACAGGATTAATCTGCACTTAGCTGTTAAGCATGCTAAATAACTTGTGTCCGACTCTTTGTGACTCTATGGACTGTAGCCTGCCAGAATCCTCTGTCCATGGAATTCTCCAGGCAAGAATATTGGAGTGGGTCACCATACCCTCCTACAGGGGATCTTCCTAACTCAGGGATGAAATTCGCATCTCTTAAGTCTCCTGCATTCCAGGCAGTTTCTTTACCACTAGGGTCACATGGGAAGCCCTGGCTGAGAAGAAAGAGGTGAAAATTCAGTTCAGTTCAGTTAAGCTCAGTTGCTTAGTTGTGTCCGACTCTTTGCAACTCCATGAACCTCAGCACGCCAGGCCTCCCTCTCCATTACCAACACTCGGAGTTCACTCAAACCCACCTCCATCAAGTCGGTGATGCCATCCAGCCATCTCATCCTCTGTCCTGTCTTTCTCCTCCTGCCCTCAATCTTTCCCAGCATCAGGGTCTTTTCAAATGAGTCAGCTTTTCACATCAGGTGGCCAAAGTATTGGAGTTTCAGCTTCAGCATCAGTCTTTCCAATGAACACCCAGGACTGATCTCCTTTAAGATGGACTGGTTGGATTTCCTTGCAGTCCAAGGGTCTATCAAGTGTCTTCTCTAGCACCACAATTCAAAAGCATCAATTCTTCGGTGCTCAGCTTTCTTCACGGTTCAACTCTCACATCCATACATGACCACTGGAAAAGCCATAGCCTTGACTAGACGGACTTTGTTGGCAAAGTAATGTCTCAGCTTTTTCATATGCTCTCTAGGTTGGTCATAACTTTCCATCCAAGGAGTAAGCATCTTCTAATTTCATGGCTGCAATCACCATCTGCAGTGATTTTGGAGCCCAGAAAAGTAAAGTCAGCCACTGTTTCCCATTCTATTTGCCATGAAGGGATGGGACCAGATGCATGATCTTAGTTTTCTGAATGTTGAGCTTCAAGCCAACATTTTCACTCTCCTTTTTCACTTTCATCAAGAGGCTCTTTAGTTCTTCTTCACTTTCTGCCATAAGGGTGGTGTCATCTGCATATCTGAGGTTAGTGATATTTCTCCCAGCAATCTTCATTCCAGCTTGTGCTTCCTCCAGCCAGCGTTCCTCATGATGTACTCTGAATATAAGTTAAATAAGCAGGGTGACAATATACAGCCTTGACATACTCCTTTTCCTATTTGGAAACAGTCTGTTGTTCCATGTCCAGTTCTAACTGTTGCTTCTTGACCTGCGTACAGATTTCTCAAGAGGTAGGTCAGGTGGTCTGGTATTCCCATCTCTTTCAGAATTTTCCACAGTTTATTGTGATCGACACAGTCAAAGGCTTTGGCATAGTCAATAAAGCAGAAATAGAAGGTTTTCTGGAACTCTTTTGCCTTTTCAATGATCCAGCAGATGTTGGCAATTTGATCTCTGGTTCCTCTGCCTTTTCTAAAACCAGCTTGGACATCTGGAAGTTAACGGTTCACATATTGCTGAAGCCTGGCTTGGAGAATTTTGAGCATGAGTTTACTAGCGTGTGAGATGAGTGCAATTGTGCGGTAGTTTGAGCATTCTTTGGCATTGCCTTTCTTTGGGATTGGAATGAAAACTGACCTTTTCCAGTCCTGTGGCCACTGCTGAGTTTTCCTAGTTTCCTGGCATATTGAGTGTAGCACTTTCACAGCATCATCTTTCAGGATTTGAAATAGCTCAACTGGAATTCCATCACCTCCACTAGCTTTATTCGTAGTGATGCTTTCTAAGGCCCACTTGACTTCACATTCCAGGATGTCAGGCTCTAGGTGAGTGATCACACCTTCGTGATTATCTGGGTTGTGAAGATCTTTTTTGTACATTTCTTCTGTGTATTCTCGCCACCTCTTCTTAACATCTTGTACTTCTATTAGGTCCATACCATTTCTGTCCTTTATTGAGCCCATCTTTGCATGAAACATTCCCTTGGTATCTCTAATTTTCTTGAAGAGATCTCTAGTCTTTCCCATTCTATTGTTTTCCTCTGTTTCTTTGCATTGATCACTGAAGAAGGCTTTCTTGTCTCTCATTGCTATTCTTTGTATCTCTGTGTTCAAATGGGTATATCTTTTCTTTTCCCCTTTGCTTTTCACTTCCCTTCTTTTCACAGCTATTTGTAAGATCTCCTCAGACAGCCATTTTGCTTTTTTGCATTTCTTTTCCATGGGGATGGTCTTGATCCCTGTCTTCTGTAAAGTGTCACTAACCTCTGTCCATAGTTCATCAGGCACTCTATCTATCAGATCTAGTCCCTTAAATCTATTTCTCACTTCCACTGTATAATTGTAAGGGATTTGATTTAGGTCACACCTGAATGGTCTCGTGGTTTTCCCCACTGTCTTCAATTTAAGTCTGAATTTGGCAATAAGGAGTTCATGATCTGAGCCACAGTCAGCTCCCAGTCTTGTTTTTGCTAGCTGTATAGAGCTTCTTCATCTTTGGCTGCAAAGAATATAATCAGTCTGAATTCGGGGTCAACTGTCTGGTTATGTCCATGTGTAGAGTCTCCTCTTGTGTTATTGGAAGATGGTGTTTGCTATGACCAGTGCATTCTCTTTGTAGAACTCTATTAGCCTTTGCCCTGCTTCATTCTGTACTCCAAGGCCAAATTTGCCTCTTACTCCAGGTGTTTCTTGACTTCCTACTTTTGCAATCAGTCCCCTATAATGAAAAGGACATCTTTTTTGGGTGTTAGTTCTAGAAGGTCTTGTAGATTGTCAAAGAACTGTTCCACTACAGCTTCTTCAGCATTACTGGTCAGGGCATAGACTTGGATTACCTTGATATTGAATGGTTTGCCTTGGAAATGAACTGAGATTATTCTGTCATTTTTAAGATTGCATCCAAGTACTGCATTTTGGACTTTTTTGTTGACTATGATGGTTACTCCATTTCTTCTAAGGGATTCCTGCCCACAGTAGTAGATATAATGGTCATCTGAGTTAAATTCACCCATTCCAGTCCATCTTAGTTCGCTGATTCCTAGAATGTCGATGCTCACTCTTGTCATCTCCTGTTTGGCCACTTCCAATTTGCCTTGATTCATGGACCTAACTTTCCAGGTTGCTATGCAATATTGCTGTTTACAGCATCGAACCTTGCTTCTATCACCAGTCCCATCCTCAACTGGGTGTTGTTTTGGCCAACACCCAGGTGAAAATTTAAGCAACAATTCATGTTTGGAAGGCATCATTGCAAGGAAATTAATTGAAAAAGTAAATAATTGAAGACCCAGAAGCTTCTCCTAGTAAACTTGTGGAGAGGAAAATAAACAAACACAACTGAGCCCAGTGGCCTTGTTTTCCTCCAGCTAAGACTACCTTCTCAAATATCACCTACTCGTCCTCAGCAGTGAGAACTCCAAACCTTGGCGGTTCTGTAGTTTTGCCACAAACTTTATTTTTCAGAAGCCAAGACCAGCAGAAAACTTAACTGCATGCTTTCTTTCTTTCTTTTTTTTTTTGAGAGAGAGCCTTGAACTCCCATCATAGAAATTTTCTAAGGACAAATAAGGTAAAGTAGACTTGAAAATAGGTATTTAAAAGAATCAGAACTTCCAGGATATTCAGCCTGAACTGTAGTTACATTTCAACAAATAAATACATAAAATAGATAGTCTAACTACTGGGACCAACAAAAACCTTAAAGGAACCCAAATGCATGACCTTAGGGGAAAACCTAAGTGCTACTTAAATAAGCCTCATTTTAATGAACTCATCACTGATGCACCCTCACAACTGCATATTTATACTCCTGTCTGCTAGTAGAATAGGTGGCTGGGCTTTTGTTTTGCTTTATCCAAGTGGAATGCATTTCTCTAGGAGCACAGCATATCTCAGACCTGGGTCTGGATGGAGACCAAGGAATGTGAGATCAGAGAGTGCCTGAAGTTACCAGATAATGGCCAACAGGCAATAAAGCTTTTCATTCTGTAAAATAAAGAATTGGACTAGATGAACTCTTAGGAGTCTTCCAGTTTGAACATTCTGTGATTCTATGATTCCACCCCACATTCCATATTCATTGACAAACAAGGAAAATCTGATCTGGACTGGTGGTTTCTGAGACCTCATGATTCCATAAAGGACCAGGAAAATGTGGTCATTCCAGACATATTTAATTTGTGTATATTTCATCATTGCTGAGCCCTTCCCAAACATTAAACTGGGACTAGGGTTCAGGGGCATTTGAAAAACATCACAGAAAGGTCCTGGCTATTTGGTTTATATTATATTAAGCTAAGGGAGATAGAGTAAAGATTTCTTAATTCTTAACAGGTGAGTAAAATCCTGAAGGCAACAATGAGATCTATACTGGAAGACTCTGAAAGAGGAGTCCTTGAGGGAAGAGCTTGAAAAGAGCTCAGAATGTTCAGTCTAGAAGTTTTGTCAGACTACAATTCATGGTATTTTTGTCTAAGGTTCACCATATGTTAGGAAAATTAAAGTGACTGTTTTTCAAAAATGAAATGTAATCTTCAGTACCAGAAACAGACATAGAGAACAGACTTATGCACATGGTGGTGGGAGGGAGGAGGAAGGAGAAGATAAGATGTATGGAGAGAGTAATATGGAAACTTACATTACTATATGTAAAATAGATAGCCAATGGAACTTGCTGTATGACTCAGGGAAATCAAACAGGACTAGTTAACAACCTCGAGGGGTAGGATGGGGACAGAGAAGGGAGGGAGGTCCAAGAGGGAGCTGCCATACGTATACCTATGGCTGATTCATGTTGATATTTGGCAGAAAACAACAAAATTTTGTAAGGCAATTATCCTTCAATTAAAAAAAAAGCTGAAACTGCAATACTTTGGCCACCTTATGCGACGAGTTGACTCACTGGAAAAGACTCTGATGCTGGGAGGGATTGGGGATGGGAGGAGACGGGGACGACAGAGAATGAGATGGCTGGATGGCATCACCTACTCGCTGGACATGAGTTTGAGTGAACTCCGGGAGTTGGTGATGGACAGGGAGGCCTGGTGTGCTGTGATTCATGGGGTTGCAAAGAGTTGAACACGACTGAGCGACTGAACTGAACTGAATCGAACTGAAAAAAAAAAAGAACCTTAAAAAAATGAAATGTATTCCAATAACAAGAGCAAAGAAATTATACATCCACTTTTTTAAATTAGGGTTTAATTTGCATCCAGAAAATTCACCTTTGTAGTTAAAATTCTTTAAATTGACAAACACACATGATCATGCATAACCACCACCATAATCAAGTTAAAGAACAGTTCCATCACCCAAAAGAATTCTCCCTTGCCTCTTTGTTGTCAATCCCTCTCTCATTGTCTAGCCATTGGCAACAACCTATCTATTATTCTTTTATGGATTTTGCCTTTGAAAGAATATCACATACATGAAATTGCAAAGAAGTCAACTTTATGAGCCTAGCACAATAAATACAAGCTTTATCCATGTCATACATGTATCCATAGAATATTCTTTTTTGTTGCTGTATAGTATTCCACTGCATGGTTAGACCACAGTTGAGAACCGTTTGGGTTGTTTTCAGTTATTGACAATTACAAATAAAGTTACTATAAACATTCCCATACAAGTTCTTGTGTAATGTAGGGTTTAACTTCTTGAGAACAAGTACTTAGGGAATGAGATTGCTAGGTCAATACACTGAGTATATGTTTAACCTTATAAGAAATTGCTACACTGTTTTCATAGTGGCTGAACCACTTGGCGTTTCCACCAGCTTTGTTCTAGAGTTCAAGTTTCTCTACAATCGTGCCCACACTTGGTAAGATCAGTGTTTTTCTTTAAGAATTTCTAATAAATGGGCAGTGATATAGCATGTGGTTTTAATTTGAATTGCCCTAATGATGTTGAACATAATTTCATATGCTTATTTGCCATCCATATATTTCTTTGGTGAAGTAACTGTTTGGATCTTTTGCCCAGTTTTAACTGGGTTATTTCTTTATTGTTGCTTCCCATTACTATTTTATATTCTGGATATAAGTCCTTTATCAAATATGTATGTGACTTGAAACTATTTTCCCCTAGCTTGCCTTTTCATTGTCCTGACAGTGAATTTTGAAGAGTGATAGGGCTACTTTTGAAGTCCACAATTTATGCCTGAGAGATAAAACAGAAATAGTAAAAATTCATAACTCTTATTTGACCCCCATCTTCTCTGCTGAGAGTGCTCCCTATAATGAATATTAATGTTACAAACACTAGCAGAAGAGGGTGGAAACATCCAATGTTTTAATAAATTTGAATAGAATATCTTGTTCTCTAAACAAGAACCCATGATTCTGTTAGAGGGAATGCAAATATGAGGTGTGCCAGTGAGAAAATGGGAAGACTAGCAGAGGAGCCAGAGGACTGCAGACCCACCAAATGTCTTAGTCCTCAAACAGAGGAGGAGATGGAAATAGCACCTAGCAAAGGACACTGAACACAAAACAATGCTGATGAGACTCCAGCATAGGGAGATATGGTGAGCACACGGACAATTCCCAGTTTCTACTTGGAGTTGGCGTGAGTTCATGAATAGGTCACATGAAATCAACTTACTTTTTCTAGTCTCAGACCAAAAACACATAGTAGGTACAGAACATATGATGTCTACATTTCACAAAGTATTCTTTAAATAGCTTAGTTGATAATGTGGGAAAATGGGGATGAGATGGTCCTTCATTAGTTACATTTGCAGTTTTTTAAGAAATCCATGCAATGGGTCAATGGAAAGCTAGAGAAATTTTGCCTTGGTTCTCTCACCCCAAATAATTTTATCAATGATTCATACAAAAATATGGGGGGTAGGCATTCTAAATTTGTAGAAAGCTGGAAATGATTATAAATCCATGAGTGATTATGATTTAGGAACCAGTAAAAACTAAAAACTTTTTTCCAAGTCAGGCTGAATATAATGAGTTTTAAAGGCCACCTCATGCGACGAGTTAACTCACTGGAAAAGACTCTGATGCTGGGAAAGGCTGGGGGCGGGAGGAGAAGGGGACGACCGAGAATGAGATGGCTGGATGGCATCACCGACTCTGTGGACATGAGTTTGAGTGAACTCCGGGAGTTGGTGATGGACAGGGAGGCCTGGCGTGCTGTGATTCATGGGGTTGCGGAGAATCGGACACGACTGAGTGACT
Source organism: Moschus berezovskii (assembly GCF_049115385.1). NCBI lineage: Eukaryota > Metazoa > Chordata > Mammalia > Artiodactyla > Moschidae > Moschus > Moschus berezovskii. Next base: position 64,319,590 of record NC_142460.1, read on the forward strand.
GAACTGAACTGAACTGAAATGAGATAAATTTAAAGCCCTGAATTGAAGTCCAAAAATCAGTTTGTTTGGGGTATTGAAGGATACAGGGATTAGTGCAAAGAGGTAAGAACATGACTTATGGTTTAAGTCAACAGTATGCCTCATATGAGTCAACAAGGAAGTATGATATCCAAAATTCCTAACATGCAAGCTTGAGAGATACTGATGGAAGTTTATCATTTTAGAATGTGGACAGCTGATGGTTCTATTGGGGCACACCTGGAGTTTGTGTCCAGTCTAAGGCACTACCCACCTCCCCTCTCCTCTAGCAAGACTACAAACTGGAATATGTTCTAAGAGCAGTAGTTATTCATTCATATGATGTAAGCAATGACCAAGATAATGGGAAATGCTGGACATGTGAGGGAAGAAATAAAGACTTTGTGAGCTTATAGTTGCTGACATAAAATAGTGAAAGATTTGCAAGTAACTGAGAAAACAGAATTGCTCAAAATAACCCCAGAACTAAGACCAAGGGGAGAAAAGTCCAAGTAGGAGAAAATTTCTGAATTGCTGCTCAAATATGGAGTGTTTGTTTTGAAAGTTAGTGATTCTTTTTTTTCAAAGGAGGCGTTCAAGAATAAACCAGATTATCTCCAGGAACAGATGTATATAAAAGAGATCACAAAATGCAATAAGTAGATACATAAAATAACTATGAAGGTCTTATTTGACTTAACGAATATGTGTGTCAATGATCATATGATCCTTGTTTGAATGCTCACTTTTTTGAAACTTGGGGAAAAGGGGAAAATTAACAAATATGTGGCAGGAACTGGGACTCAGAGCTACAAAAGAATATTTGGAATCAATTTGGAAATACTTCCAAGAAGTTGCATTTGGACTTTTGGTTGCTTTTGAATTTTGTGTCAAACTGAAAATTAGATTTTAAGATTTTATGAGTTGCAGAGATATTAAATTTTTTACATGATTTCTTCTACTTGACATTCCTAAGAAATCATAAGCAACTGAAAGAACAGTAATAAACAAATACAATGTTAAATAGGGCAAGAATTTTTTCATTAGATATAGTGGGAGCCATCTAGAGTTTTGGCAAAATTTTAAAAAAAAGAGAAAATAAACATGTGGAAGGGGGAAAAAGTGTATTTCATAGCTGTGCTCAATATTGATCAATATAGTAATAATTCTCCAGAAATAATCAGTGGCGAATTAAGATTAACAAGAATTGTCATAAATGGTGTAATGGGCTACATACAACAAAAGATAATAAGCTGAAATAACAAAGGAAAAATTACAGGGAGACACATGATCAACAGAAACATTCATGGCAAGGAAACTGAAAACCATCAAAATCCTGTCAATACAGTTAATCATGTGCCTTCTCTAAAAAAGTGTCAGCACTACATTCTTCCAGGAAATCATCCCAGAATCAGGCTGCTCTGAGTCCATAGAGTTCAATTGGTTAAATGGCTAAAAGCAAACAATCAATTCAGAAGCTGAAAAGTTCACCTGTTCTGGAGGTGGAAAATGATAGTGAAAGACCCAAAGGAAAAAACATAATGAACTGAATTAAAATTTTTTAGACTTTTCCTTTGCTTCTTGGCAACACATTCAACACCATCTAGCATAACAACATGTTGTGGAATGCATAACACACATATACATATTATAGATGTGAATATTTACATATACAAAGAAATTTTCCTGTTAATCCTATTTCTTTTACTTTTATTACTCAAATATACATTGGGAATAAAAATGTAGAATTTTCACATACATATGTAGAGCTCAAGCAGGGAGAAAATCTCAATCATGAGTTTTAAAAGTAAAAATAATACCATGACTAGGATCATGTAGTCATATGGACTCTGTCTTTACAGCTCAACTAAATATTCTAGTATTCCTTTGGGGGAATATGTTTTTGGTTGTAATCAAAGTTAGTCTGACACCCAGGAAAAGGAGGTGGTTGTGACAATGGTATTTCTTTGATATATATATACGTAGATCCCTACCACCCAAGTGTCTTCGTGTTAGAAATGTTTTCTTTTTGGTTAAATTTAGTATTCCTCCTATAAATTTCTTTAACAACCAGGGTTCCCAGAAAATAAGTATACCATTCAGTTCTAAAAGCTAAATGCCAATGAGTTTGTCTACGTCTTTCCTTCCCAGCAAGAGGACAGAAGAGGAATGGAGGAATCTTAGATAGACATGACAGTGGTCAAGAGGAAGCGGTGAAGGGGCCAGGAAAGGAAGGGTACAAGAAACTGACGTCATAGGTCATGTCTCACAAACTCCACTTTTCTTTCCACCTTTGCTTCAGTAAACTCTGGCTTTCATAATGATAACTCCCAAAGCATAATAGCTTACCAGGTGGCTCAGTGGTAAAACAAACAAAAACCCACCTGCCAATGCCGGAGACATAGGTTTGATCTCTGGATCAGGAAGATCTCCTGGAGAAAGAAATGGCAATCCACTCCTGTATGCTTGCCTGGGAAATCCCACGGACAGAAAAGCCTGGTAGACTACAGCCCATGGGGTTACAAAAGAGTGGGATATGACTTAGCAACTAAACAACAATGACAAACACAAAATAATTAGCAAAACACAACTTGGTAGAGCTGATTTTACGTTAGCTGTGATCAAAGTAAATTTTATCAAAACCTTTAAAAAGTGACTTGATCTCCTCCTTTCAGGTCATCCTCAGAAGAATACTAAAAAAACCTCACTGCTGTTGATCAATTCATTTGTTTTTAAAGAAAATTCTGTAAACTGGCTTTCCATCAACACACCTGCTATATTATAGATGTGACTCCATGTGGCTTTGTGTAAAAGTGTCTCATAAATACCACCTCCTCCATGAAGCTTTCTCTGAGTCCACAACACTGCTCCCCCATCATCACACCTTCATGCTCTTCTAGGGCTTTGTCAGCCCTCTCTTAGCACTTCCTTCATTCAAATGACTCATTCAAATTCACCATCCCAGCTATATAGCAAACTCCTTTGCATGACCAGTATCTAGGCTAATACTTGGCAAAAACACATTTGATAACACTTTGATATTTGAACGATCAAACACCAAAAGATAAGTGTATGTTCCTATTACTTTAGACTATGAGCTCCTTGACAAAAACATTTAATTATAGGACAAGGCTGCCCAGGGGTGACGCTTTCCTCCAAGTGTCTCCTTTTGGATTACCCAAAATTATTTTTCCTTCATAAACTTAGAAAATTTTCAATCTGTTACCTAACCTTTCATAAATAGTAGGTTGGTGATCCTGTACCACCAGGAAGATAGATTAGATGACTTATTGGAATTTTCCAGCTTCACAGCACCATTTCAGAGGCATTAACAAGTAAATATTACACTAACTGGCAATTCAGACAGCAGTTATAATTTTAGTCTTCTTTGTCATCACTGCCTTCATTTCATTCTTATGAAAATATCAATGTGTTTTGGGAGGTCTCAGGGAAAAGAACCAAACCTATTTAGCTAGAACAACTCAAACCTCCTTTCTTTTAAGTCCACATCCTTTTCGTCTGTGGACCAATGTAGAAACCGTTTCCCTCCTGCAAAGGAGCCTGCCTTTGCCAAGCCAAACAGCAGGCACAAAGGCAAATGGAGCGGGTGCCCTGGCTCAGCCTCTGGGTCCTACCTTTGAGGATTGGCAACAGGCGTCTTCTCCCTTCTTCCAACACCTTCCACATGATGCTCACTGACCTCCAGTGGCAGTTCCAAGTTCTTTCACAAGTACTCATGGAGGCCAGTTGGATTTCTCTTGAACAGTTTAAATTGCTCCACCTACCTAGTCAAGACGAAATTTAGAAGTTACGAAAGTTCTGGAATCAATGGCTTCTTTTTTATACAGTCGCTGACTAAAATAGCAAAAATGTTAAGCAGAAGTGAATTTCAACATTCATTTTCAGATACTATTGGGTATTTTAAGCATTAATACTTGTAGTAGGACTGAAATACATGTGCAATAATCCCAATATACACTACACCTTTTGCTATAATGTCTAACTCATCTCATCTTTCTCTAGAATCCTGATTAAAGTACGGGGGGGGGCACTTATTTTCCAAATTAAAATCATTTCCTTTGGGTTAATTCAGTCAACTGTAAGTTTCTCACTTTTTTTAGTAAGAACCAACCCCCAACCCTGCTCCACCTTCCAGAGGTGGCATCTAGGTGCAGGGGAGGCTGACATATCTACATGTGCTTCATTGCTCTTTTCTTCCCTCTTCTGTGTATTGTGCTTGATCTGGTCTTTTTCCTAGGAACCCATCTATGACATCTGTTGAGATGAAAGCACTCCCTGGCATGGCACCACTTTACCTTCTGCTGATTCCTTGTCCTGGTTTAGGGTTTAGGTGTCTCCTCCCAAAGGCATACAGAAGTATTTAAATCCCCTAAAGGCCATACCTAGTCTATAGGTTAGGAACACATCACATCTAGCCTATCTGCCTTTACAGGCAGTACTTACATGGCTGGCACCATGATGCTCCAGTACATGCAGGAAGAAACAGATTCTTTAAGGGGCTACCTTCAATATTCTTTGTCTGGGAAGCAAGAAGCAAGCCCTCTACACAGGGAGTTTCCCAAAACTATCTCAGTGTTTCTGCTTCTCACTTCCATTTCTTGGGATTTTCTCCAAGAGAGGAAAACGAGGACAATAACATCTGACTTCTTGTTTCTCTTCCTCCTACCTTCCTGTCTCTGTGGGGAGGCCAAACAAAAGAAAGTACAAAAACAAAAAACCTAAGTACCTTGATGGGAACTTTCCTTGCAAGAGATTCCAGTATTTCTATACAATGACTTATAATAAAACCCTATTGAAGTAAGTGTGCCAGGTTTGGTTTTTTTCTCAAGGAAACAAGATTTCAAAACCACTGTCTTACTGTGGACTCAAAAAGTCATTTTTGAGGCTCAAAACAGTAACACAACAATAACAATAAAACCTTATAGCTAATTTTAACAACAGGAAGCCTTCAGGAAAATGTGATTTTAAAAAGAATGAAAAAGACAACTGTTATATATTTTCAAAATATTGATTCACTTTCAGATTTTTTTGATAATATGAGAAGTAACAGAAGTATTATACTAAATCACACTGTCTCTACAATATGGTTTATTCTAGACAGTTGATAAAGGGAAATGAGACAAAGAATGGCATGAGATACTCCAAGTAAATATAAATAATTTCCCTATAAGCATTTGGATGTGATGTTTCAAAGTAAAACTTTGCAGTTTCTAAAACAAATTCAACCTACATATGTAGAGCCTTCTATATGCAATGCACTGGAGACCAAGTAATGAATAAAGATCACAATCGTACTCATTTTCATTTTCTTGCTTGTTTTATGATGATACTATTCCACTGTCCCTTTTTACTCTTTCTATGTGGTTTATCTTTTTAATTGGGGCCTAGCTGCTTTACAATGCTTTGTTGTTTTCTGCTGTACACAAAGTGATCAACTACATGCATACACATATCCCCACCCTTCCCCCATCTGTCTATCTCATACACGTATACCCATACAAACATTTATCTATATCTTATACTAACAGCAAGGCAATGATAACAGATAATACTTTGCTGTTTTCTAAATCTTATGACAAAACATTGTGACAAGAAGAGGAAGTATTAGTAATCTCATATATATTATAGTTAATAAAATTGAGATTTAATAAGGTTAGGTAACCTGCCCAAAGTCACTCAATTAATGTCATAAATTAAGACTTAAATCTAAGTCCTTTGACACTGAGTTGGCAACCTCTTCCATGCACCATTTTAGATCTTCTTGTTACCAGAATTTCTTCAAGTAATGGTCTTAATTTACCCCCAGTGGTGGAGAAGGAAATGGCAGCCCACTCCAGTGTTCTTGCCTGGAGAATCCCAGAGACGGTGGAGCCTGGTGGGCTACCATCTATGGGGTCGCACAGAGTCGGACATGACTGCAGTGACTTAGCAGCAGCAGCAGCAACCCCCAGTGGGCCAGGGAACATGTGGTTCGGAACTCGGTATATAAGCCTAAAGGGACAAAAGCTAGATAACTTATTCTAGTATATTCTATGTATACTGCTGCTGCTGCTAAGTTGCTTCAGTCGTGTCCAACTCTGTGCGACCCCATAGATGGCAGCCCATCAGGCTCCCCCATTCCTGGGATTCTCCAGGCCAGAATACTGGAGTGGGTTGCATTTTCTTCTCCAATGCGTGCATGCATGCATGCTTAGTCGCTTCAGTCGTGTCTGACTCTGTGCAACCCCATGGACATTGGCTCACCAGGCCCCTCTGTCCACGGGATTCTCTAGGCAAGAATACTGGAGTGGATTGCCAGTTCCTTCTCCATCTATGTGTACTGCTACCTACCAAATTTGACACTTGTTCCCTGGTGTCTATTTTATACTAATAAAACGGTAGTTTAGCTGGGCACCTGCCTCCCCATCCCCTTTTTCAACAGCAGCATATGAAAGTGAAGGCCATCTATCCGTGGACCATATGGACTAAGACAAGCCTAAGGATGGTAGACCAACAGGATAGAAGAGTCCTGGAGCCTGATTCTGTGTAATCATCCCGCCCATCTGAACTACTTAACCCTCAACTATTAATAAACTAAGAAATAAATTTTAATCTTATTTAAGCCACTTTTATTGTTGATCTCTCTTAGACCGGCAGAACTTGTACTTTAACATGTTTATCTTCCCAAATCACTCTTTAGCATATGTTCATATTTAGAAACCACAGACAGTTTTCCATTGCCAACAGAGTGATATCCAAGCCTGACAGTCAAGGACTTTCCCAGTCAGGTCCCCACCCACCTTCCCCTCATTATTTCGACCACTTCATTTTCCTCCAGCCAGATGGATGCACAGTTTCTTGCACATGCCTCCATTATCCCTCCTCCCCAAAGATTCTCTCCAATGAACCCTAATTTCTAAAACCCTCTCTATTCTTTCAGTGCACAGCACACAGCCCACCTTTGATTCCACAGGACTGCACTGTATGCCCAGAAATCGTGTGAGAAAGATTCTTTTGATGAAAAAGAGAAGGCAGAAGAGGCACTTACAGGAAAGAGAAAGAAAAGGGTGAGATAAGACAGAATAAGAGAAGGTGAAAAGAGTGTAGAATGGGTGATTATTATATGTTGTTAGTGCCCTTAATGATAGGTGATGGGTTCAAAAAAGACACTGTAAAGCTTTGAAAGCATGAAAGGAAGCCCTGTGGCCATAAGCACGTCTTGTATCTTTCATGAACTTTCTCTTTGTTTATTATTTGTTCCTTGGGAAAGCAATTAGGCAAATAAGAAACATTAAGAATTTGGTTTCCACTCATTTACTGAGCTATTTTCTCCTCATGTAGAGTAATTTGAATAAACCACAAATTAATTTTCTCTTCATGATGCCAAAATGTCTTAGAGCATTTTAGGATATTCAGAGTGGCTATTTGAAACTGTATTTATTTTTCAGGGCAATCTTATTGAAAGTGAAAATCCAAGCATGTTGGTATATTAAAAAGAAATGCCATTCTGTTTTCACTTAGGACTTTGTCTGTTGTTTTCCCCAAGCTGTGTTTTATGTCTTTCCCTAAGTATATTAAATTAACTCCCTTTTCAGTAAAACCTTACCTGGAATTTTGAAAAAGGTAAGGTAGGAAGAATTAGCAAGAGTCCTGTGAAAAAGTGTCAGTTCATTTAAAGGAAGATCATATAAGATGGTGGTTAACTAAATGTCACCAATCTCAACGACAGTGTAAATAAGACTGAACCACTGAAATTTTTCTTCTGAATTCAGGTTTCCAGGTCTGTGTCCCAACCTGTATTTCTTAATAGCCCAATATTCTTGATAAGTGTACCCTAATGCTGATTACTATACTGAGCAACGTTTCCTCTAGCATTCCACAGGAGCAAAAAGTACTGAAAGTGAAAGTCGCACAGTGGTATTCAACTCTTTGCAACCCCATGGACTATAGAGTCCATGGTATTCTCTAGGCCAGAATACTGTAGTGGGTAGCCTTTCCCTTCTCCAGGGGATCTTCCCAACCCATGGATCGAACCCAGGTCTCCCACATTGTAAGTGGGTTTTTTACCAGCTGAGCCACAAGGGAAGCCCAAGAATACTGGAGTGGGTAGCCTGTCCCTTCTCCACGGGATCTTCACAACCCAGGAATTGAACCAGAGTCTCCTGCATTGCAGGTGGATTCTTTACCAACTGAGTTATCTGGGAAGTACTGCCTGTCCTTAAACACAAAAAACAGGGTTTCCTCTGTCAAACACTGGATCCAAAGCAACCACTTGTGCATCTTCTTGGTACCAGACATAGCTTGAGGTTAAATTTAGCCTGAAGATATTAAGAGCTAGCTTGTGAGAGGGGCAGGGTGAGCGTCTTGCTTTCAGTGGCTGGAAAAAGGGCAAGCCCTTTGGAAAACACAACCTACATGTTTTGTTGTGTACATAACAAAGTCTGTCTCAATACTATTAAACTGGGTTATTTGCATTCCACCCAAATACAGTATCATCAAAAGCAGATTCAAGTCTGCTTTGGATTTGTATTTTCCAGGCCCCCTACATTGTTCCATGACTTAGTAAGATAAAATCAGAGGTACAAATAATGGATACTGTCTTCTTTACAAGATTAAAACTTGACTCATGATTTAATACCAACAACTCCTAAAATGATTCACAAGGTACTTTTAGAATAACAATCTTACACTTGTATCACATTTTATACTTCACATTCATTATTCCATACTGTGTTATTTCTGTGTGATTGTCTTGTCAAATTTTGGAAAATGTGTCATTTCATGTTGCCAATATTTGTATTTAATACACATTTAATTCAATAAGCACTAACTGAACATCTATTATTTTCCCTGCTCATGTCACACTCTAAACATATTTACTAAAATTAGCCAAAATGTTTTTTCATCACAACCTTAGACAAATGGGTCCATTATATCACAAGTCTCATGTCTGTCACCTTAATAAACTATACTTCCCTATATGGCATTTTCAGTAAAAGAAAGGAGGTTAAGAATATAGCTAAATCTAGCAAGCTTTGGATGACTAAGATTTTCTTTGGATTTGGCTTTATAAACCGGGGTAAGCTTGGAAGTATTTTCTCCTTGAAGTAGTTGCCCATTTTCAATCACCAAATATGTTATAGACGAGCTCTGATGTCATGTTCCATGTAGATTTGCAAAAAGGAATAAACAGCACTGTTTTCTTTCACTTGAAGAGTACTCTTCCCTTGTACTCTGGATCTGCATTAATGTGGGGACGGTTCCCACAGCCAGAAGCTATCCTTATGTGCCCTCAGTTTTATAACTACTTGCTGCCCACTCTTCTTGTTCCACAGTCACGCCTTAAGGTCTTCTAGCCAACTTTTGTCTCCCAGTTGACTCTTTCCCTGGAATACACCCTAGTCTCATCTTTTTCTCCTAGATAATCTGCTCTTCTCTATAGACAGTATGTCCAAACAACTCCAATTTGTATTCCCTGACTTTTCCAACAACCCACACACCCTCTTAAATGGATGTTTTACTCATATAATCATGATGCTTTTGTTTCCGTCAGATTCTGTGTATTGGAGACTTTAGAGTACAGTGCCCTGGTTTTTAAATCATAGGCTTAAGAGCTAAGATTTACTGGATGCTTGTATTGTGCTAGGAATCGTGATAGAACTCTTTAGGCTCCCTGACAATTTGAGGAGGTCCCTATTAATCTCATAATATGGATGAGGAAACATCCTCAGTCAGTTAAATGACTTGCCCTAATGGCTTGCTCATGGTGGAACAAATGTAGCCTTTACCTACATTTCAGCATCGTTCATGGTGCAGTCAGGAGGCCAATGTCTGTACCTGGTAATTCAAGAGGGAGTCAATCATGGGGTATTTGTCACAAAGTTGTGAGAAGAGCCCAAAAGAGTAAACACAGGAGGAGAGGCAACCAGGATTTTCCAACTACAAGAAGTTGCTGTCATCCCCAGAATAGGTTGGACCAAGGAGGGAATGATGTAACCAGAGCTCAGGAACTGAAGACATGGTAGAAGCTAGAAGCCAGTTGGCTCAGTCACTAGAATTTAGGGTCATGGAATAACAAGCTGTCTGGCAGGAGCTGGAGCTTCACAAGGGACAGTCACTACTAAAGACTTCCCTGGATCAGAGAGGTGACCATAAATGCCCTGGATTATTCCTTCCTCTATCCCCAGAGTCTCCTACCGTACCTCCCACTTCCACTAATGGGAAGATGCTGACTGGTGAAGAAGTCTTGGAAATGAGAAGAATAACTTCTCTGCAGCACAAAGGGAGCAGAAGCAAGACGGGAAATGGATTTGATAATAAACAGGCAACAGTCTAGCCGACTCCAGAGTCCATGCTGACTTCACTGGGACATGACTGTTGTCCTCCTTTATTTGCTCCAGAATTGAGAGTTGGACCATAAAGAAGGCTAAGTGCCAAAGAATTGATGCTGTCAAATTGTGGTGCTGGAGAAGACTCTTGAGAGTCCTTGGACTATAAGGAGATCAAACAAGTTAATTCTAAAGGAAATCAACCTTGAATATTCATTGGAAAGATTGTTGCTGAAGCTGAAGGCCACCTGCTATGAAGAGCCAACTCATGGGAAAAGACCCTGCTGGTGAGAAAGATAGAAGGAGAAAGGAAAGGGATGACATTCAAAGAATAAGTTGGTCGGATAGCATCACTGACTCAATGGGCATGAATTTGAGCAAACTCTGGGAGATAGTAGAGTACAGAGGAGCCTTGTATGGTATAGTCTATGAAGTCTCAAAGAGTTAGACACAACTTAGCAACTGAACAAAAACAACAATTGATCACCTTCATGCAGCCTACGGCTGTAATGCACAAGTTATCCACATGTCAATTGAATGATGTCTTTTCTTTGTCCTAAGCATTGCCAATCACCTCACGCAGTGACTAGAACATAATGGATATTTGGTGATTATTGGTCTTTAATTCTCTCTCAAATGTTGACTAAGCCAATCAAATTACCCATGAGAGTGTAAAAATAAACCTAAGACACTCACCTCAAGTAACTACATATCAAGAAGAGACATGGTTCTTTCCCATGATTCAAGGAAGGTAGGGGGAACAGCATAACTTTTCTATTTTGGCCTTTAGGTGACATTATGTCATGAACTTCATTGCTAAGTGGTTCCATGGCTCAGATGATCAGTTCACCACACAAGCCAAAAAGCTGTCTAGGTAGCCTGGGAGGCCTTAGGAGAGCTGACTGTCCCTCTCTTGTCTTTTTGGAAATGCCAATGCCACTTCAACACTGTTGAAAAGCCTTGCTCAGCCTCTTCATTAAACCAGTGATATTATTTTTGGAATTCATTACTTCTCAAGTGTCCTCTATTTGATCTATTTCACATTCATAAGGAATATGAAATCCAAAACCAGAACAGACTAAACTATACTCATTACTTGATCTTAAAAATAATTCCCTAACATATGGAAGAGAAAACATTTGCGGAAAATGTCAATGGGTCTGGAGCATCAGAGTGACAAAGCTCCCATCACTGGATGCTCACCCAAACATATTTAATCCCCTTCATTATAAAAAGTACATGAGAAATTTCATAAGAACCATCTTAGTAGCAGAATTCTAGGTATTTCCTGTTCCCAAGGGCAGAGAAATACTGCAAAATCAACATTTTTTAATGACATTTCAGTACTGTCTCTCTTGGCTGAAAACAGAAAAAGCAAGAAACACATAAAAACACAAAGGAAAAAAAAGTTAATTAAACATTTTGAGCCCTCCAGTAGTTGCTTTTTATGTTAAGCATTTAATCCAATTTGAATAACCCAAACAAGTGTGCCCATCCTTGGTGACAACAACATGAATAAATTAAAATAAATACATCTACTTCTTCTAAGTTTAATTCTTCCTTGATTACTAAAACGAGAGATAATTATTATTTCAATGTGACTTTTGAGTACAACTTGATTGAACTGTTTGGCTATTTGTATATTTTAGAATAAAATTGTATCTGCTACTAGTCATTTGGAATAGTCTTAGATAAGCTCATTTGAACTGATGGCAAATTCTAATGTTTATTAAAGTCTGTGAAATAAATTCCTGTTGAATATATTTTTGTCTGAAAGCTGAGTATCAAGCCAGCATAAACTTCAACTCTTCTGGCAGGAAAGTAAAGAATTTCTCTCAATTTCAGACCACCCCTCTTCCAAACCCCACCCCATAACACACACGTATTTTCCTCCATTGTATTACCCAGAAGATTTACTATAGGAAGAGTGGACTGACTTGGTCTCTGCTCTCAGATCAATTCTTCTCCTTGCCCCAGGCTGTTCTGAAACAAGGAGGTGCTGCCCCCCGCAGGCTGTATTCCCAGAGTTCTCAGCTGCCTTTCTGGCTTCAGCCAAGGAGAAGGAACAGGTAGAGAAATTGGAACGCAGGAGAAAAGGAAAAGCCTGGACATTTCTACTCCAGTCTACATCACCTGCACAGCTTCATGGAAGGAAATGCCAGATGCAGTTCAAAGTTCCACTGCATGACCCCAACCTCTGAGATCCCATAAAAATTGTATCCAACTCTTTAAATGTACCAAATCAACATGTTGGACACCTTAAACTTACACAGATTATATGTTAACAGTATCTCAATTTTCTCAAAAATACCCTTGTCTCTTGTGTTATGGCTTCCTTTGTTGCTAGTCTCCGGGTTGTCACACTCTTATTTGGTTTCTCCAAACTTCCGTCATATACATATGCTGTGCTGTGCTGTGCTTAGCCTCTCAGTTGTGTCTGACTCTTTGCAATCCCATGGATGGCAGCCCTCCAGGCTCCTCTGTCCATGGGACTCTCCAGGTAAGAATACTGGAGTGGGTTGCCATGCCCTCATCCAGGGATCCAGGGTTGCCTCTTCCCAACCCAGGGATCAAACTCAGGTCTTCCACATTGCAGGCTGATTCTTTACCAGCTGAGCCACCAAAGAAGCCCAAGAATACTGGAGTAGGTAGCCTATCCCTTCTTCAGGGGGACTTCCCATCCCAGGAATCAAACCAGGATCTCCTGCATTGCAGTTGGATTGTTTACCAGCTGAGCAACCAGGGAAGCCCCCATATATGTGTGTGTGTGTATATATATATATATACACACACATAACTAATTTTATATTGTTTATATATATAAAACCAAGTCTTCTTATTCAATTCCCATGTTTTAAAAGACTTTGAGTGGTTTCTATTTCCCTGGTTGGATACTGGCTAACACAAATAGTTTAAATCAAAGCTGACAAGAATTATAACCCACTGTGCTCTAGAACCCCTTACAGAGGCTTCATAAAAACCAAAACCCTGAGAGAAATCAGGAGAGAAGAGAGGAGAGGAGGGGACAGGAAAGAGAGGAAGGGAGAAGAGAGGAAGGGAAGGGGAGAAAGGGGAGAACGGGGAAGAGAAAGGAGAGGAGGGAAGGAGAGCTCTCTCCCTATACACCCCCACAGGCTTCAGTGTTGTTCTCTGTAGAGTTCCTCTCTGGCCCTTCTTTTCTCATCACTTACTCCAAAATGGAAGCAAGTTTGCCCAATACTGGCCATGATGCGCCCCACTTCCATGGCAGATTCTCTATGTATCATCCTGTCATCAGAATGATCCGGGTGCCCCAGAACACAGCAAAGACAGATGGTATCCATGGCTGGCTGATCCATCTGGGGTTCTGTGTTTAAAGCTATCCCCTCTCTGACCCTTCTCATGGAGGAGATCTTGGAGTGGCTAAGAGGGGGAAGTTCAGTTGCTTAAAATCACAGGATGACATCCTGGGAAGTACATCCCCAGGCCTGAGCAGCCTCACTTCTGGCGATGCTAACACTCCAACAGGCCTGTCAAGGGAGCTGCCCCCAGAAGCCCCCAGAAGCCCCCAGGCTTTCTATCTGCAAGGCACAAAATAATCCCTCCCCAGCTCCACACTTTCCCCTTGAGCTCCAAGGAAGCTCTGCCAGCCAGGATCTCCAAAGCTTGAATAGCCAGATCTTCAGGACTCGGATAGGAATTGCAAACAGTTCCTTGAATCAAAGGGGAGTGGGTCCTGTCATCAACACTGCTTCCCTGTTGCCTTCCTCAACTCGACCTCATCTTCCTCCCACTTCAAAATGAAACCAAAATGACAAGGGATATCAAGGAATATAACAAGATCCCCAGCAGCAGTGAGTAATTGAGGAGAAGAGGGAGGCTGTGGGAAGTTATATAAGATCTAGCATGGGACCTCCATGTCTTTCTGGAAACCGAGACAGATGAACTTGTGCCTACATGTGGTAAATGCTCATACGGCTCTACATACAGAGGGCTGTAGACCCACACGGAAGGGAGAAGCCAGGCCAGCTGAGGAGGCAGGAAGGCCAGGCTTCTATCCTCACCTCTGCTCCAGCAGACTTGTAGTAAACTCTGAGGGTTCAGAGAAGATCAGCACGTCTCATATTCACTTAGAAATCACATTTACTTTAGCCATAGGGATTAAAGGAATTCAATGACTCTTTCGTTTTTCTCAGTTTTCTTCTGGGGTTTGTTGTCATTGTTTTTATGTGTGTTCATTTTTCATAAAAACTCAAATTCTAGGGAGAAATTCTAAGTATTCTTTCTGGGAACAAATGCTCTTACTGCCAAAATTTCTTGTTGTGAGAAGTACTATAAAGTAGAAAGAGTATCTGGGAAAAGAGAAGCTAATTCTGGATTCATGGGCTCAATAATTATTTTTAGATTGATAGTTTACAAGGCTTTCATGAAATGTTCTGATTTCCTTTTTCCTGGTAGGCTTTTCCACTTTTTTAAAATGAAGACATCAATATTTATAACTTTATCCTGGCTGTCTTAATTAAATACAGTGAACACCCAGGCCTTGGTAAAGCCAACGGGCCCTAGTTTTTGACTAGTTGGTTAATTGTGAGATTTAGCACTCACAGACTAGTAGCTGTACTTTGATTCAATGAATTCTTTTTTGTTATTACTATTCCCATTGATGCTGCAAAATTCCATTGAAGGCATAATCTTTAACAAACACATAGCTAGAATGCTTTATTCCTTAGCTGCATGTACATTTAGCTTATGAGAAAGAATGATATTCATAGTAATGTGAAGAACTTCCGGAGGGGTCTCCATGAGCTGAGATTTCCATATTAGTCCTTTTTTGGGGGGGAAAAACAAGTCTAGGTTGCATACTTGAAATGTTTTCAATCGGCAGCTTCACATGCCAAGCTAAATCCGCTTTCTACTTCCCTGGTCAAATCTCTGAGATTTGTTGAAGGACAGTGGACTTTTTCAACGGTGCAGCCCCTTGATGGAGTCAGATGTTCCTATCCTAAGCCCTAAGTCAGTTCACTTGTACAAAACTGGCTGCCTAAAACTTAGACATCTTTCATTCAGGTGGTTTATGTGGGCTCAACTTCCATCATGCAGCTTGGATTGGGGTGTTTGAAAAATTGCAGGGTCTACTCTGGGGCCATGAGTAAGCCCCTTCATCCTATGAAGACCCATACTATGAAAAGTGTTATGGAAACTAAAGACAATAAATAAGCAATAAAACCACTGTTATTATCATTAATCATAGTAATATGTCTCAAGTGGGAAAATAATTCTATCAGATAATGGCACAACTGAGAATCAAAATATGCAGGTGGGAACTTAAAGCAGACAATCTTGATGCTCAGCCTTCACCCAAGAACCAGCAGAAATTTTATGACCTTGTTTTGGGAAGTCTCTGGCCCTCCCTGGAAATGCAAGGCCACATTGTTGAAATGACACATTAAAAAGAGATTTGAAATTAAAATACATATAAGAAAGACAATCAACTAGGACCTGCTATACAGCCTAGGGAACTATACTCAATACCTTGTAATAATCTATAATGGAAGAGAATGGAAAAAAAGCATATATGTTTATTTATGTATATATGTATAACTGAATTACTTTGCGTAACACCTGAAACTATGCAAAATTATAAATCAATTGTTTTTCAATTAAAAATTTTTAAAGGCTCTGCAGTTGAAGAAGGTAAGAATATCATGTAACTGTTTACCTTCAGCCTCCAATCTGATCAAGTGCAACAGCAGCTTTTCATCAAATAAATTGAAAACGAATCCCCTGTGTTATTGATGGAGGGAGTGAAGGCCAGCTCGGGTGTAGAGAAAGTGTGGCAGGAAACACGAGACAGCATCCACACTCCAGCTAGGTTGAAAAGCAAGGGTCAGGCTGCACAAAATCAACAATATTTTGGAAGGACTCATCTTGGTATTTACATTTTTTTTTTCATTTGTTCTGGCTGATTTTTTAAGCCACCTTCCTACTTTATTCTTAGTTATTTTGCTTCTTGATCTTAATGAGTATGTCTGTAGATTATCTACAGTGATACACATCGTTGTGGGCTGTGTATGTTAGACAAGGATTATAAAGGGGGGAAAAGCGAGAACATTTCTGACAACTGTGCACATCTTCAAATAGCTTTCCTAGGCACATGGCTGTGAACTCAGTTTAAATGCAATCAATGCTCCTAGAATCTCTGCTGAAATTAAGACCCACTCTGCCCTCCTCCCATCATTACAGTTTTTTTGAAAGGGGATTATAATATTTTTCAGCTTTGATGAAAACTTCCCATTATTACAGACCAGTGTTTCTGGTGTAAATTAACAAGTGCTAGAATTATCCTTCAGCTCTCCGCACAGGTTCAGGTTTGAACTCTGTACCACAGCCTACAATTTGGCAATAGAAATGACATCACTGAAAGAAATGACCACAGACCACAAACAAAACATTAAATTATGTCCCCAAGGCAGTTTCTGAATTTTCAAATTTTAATGAGTCATTAATTCAATTAAGATTATTAAAACTGCAGAGGCTTCATTACTAACATGTAACCAAAAATTCATTGTCAAACCTACAGTTTCCTCCAGATGAATCTAAATCATGAAGTTTCAAATGTGTCTGGGCTTTCTGCCATATGAAATAGGGCAGTAACTTGGTTAGTCTCTGTCATATGTTGGGGAAGGGAGGGAAATCGAGATAGAGATGAAAAAGTCTTCTAAATGTCAAATTTGAAAATACATTGGCCAGAGTGAAAAGCATTCAGACAGAATAGATTTAGCTATGTGGTAAAGCTCATTTCAATATGTCAAAGATCTATAGAAAAGTTCAGGGCTAAAAACTATGGATAGATGTTCAGAGCCAAGAAGTGCCTGTTCGTGTAGACTTTGAGCCATAAAACCATACATTAATTACATTTAGATAACTTGAGGTTAACTGGAAAAAGAACTTGCTTGATCTGGAGTAAAAGCAACAAGTTATTTGAAAAAGAAAAACAATGAACAAAACTGCTCCCACTGAGTCAATAGCCTTGAACATTTTCCCTAAACTTTCAGAAAGTCCTTAGACACCAAGCAAATACCTATTTTCCTTTTTACATAAACAGTTAAGCAAAATTCTAATTGACATAGGACTCAGATCTGTCTCCTAGTAGGTAAGCCCAGGGATAACTGTACTATTAAATAGACAGCTAAGAAATGGGTTAATGAAGTGTGGTCCCTGGTCCACCAGCATCAGCACTGCCTGGAAACTAATTAGAAATCCGAATTCTAAGGCCTAACTCTGAATCGACTGAATCAGAAGCTTTGAGGCAGGCCCAGAATTTGTGTTACACTGTCCTACAGACATCCACTTAGAGATTGCAAAGGAAGGGTGCTTCTACCTCCATTCTCTTCTCTGAAACTGGCTGAAAAGAACAATAAGGAACAAAAAGAAGGAAATTCCATTTTAAATGATAATACCAAACCAAAAACTATGAGGAATACAGTAAGATTTGGATTCAACTGAGCATAATAGATGCATACCTTAACAGACCTCAGGCAGGGCATGGAATTCCACAAAGGAAGTAGACACAGCCTTAAGGCGCCTGACCCATGATTTCTTATTTGAAACAGTAAGCTGTGGAGAGTGACAAGAAACGCAAGACTGCAAGAGGAAAAAGATATAGAATAAAACCACATCCATGGATGTGGAATAAAACCACATCCATGCTTGCAACTAGTAGGGTGGCAATATAGCAAAGAGGGATGATGGGTGACGGTCAGATGCTGCAAAAAACTGGTCAAGTATAATTAATGAACACAGACTCCCAAAGCATTGCTTCATTGCACAACATGCAAACTGAATGGGGATATCCCCGAGGGAAGTAGGCAAAATTCTAATCCCTGGAAGAAATTTTAGAAAGAGGACTGAGACAACGTAAACATAATGAAACTAAAGGCTTTCCCCAGCTTACTTATCCAGCTTACTCCCCCAGCTCCTTCTCAGGTCGGTGTTCAGCACACAGCTAGTCCTGAAAGAATGGCCCCATTTAAAGATGAGAAAAAAATATCAGAAAGGAACTGGCATAAAACCAATACATATATAATTTAAGAAAAAAAATTTTGAAGTGAAAGAGGTACACAAAAATCACATGTAACAATTATAGAAAAAATAGATGACTTCCTCAAATACTTTTCCATGACATTAAAAAAGTAAAGAAAATAGTCTTTTAAAAAAGAAAGTACTTAGAATAAAAGAGAATGGCGTTAAGAAGATAAGCCAATAAAAGGATATTATGAATGAGCTGGCAGATTCAGCAAGGAAACAGTGACTTATCCAGATATAAAGACCACTTTAGAAGCATAAATTTTCATAATAAATACCACCAAAAATATAGACTGACTTAGGGAGGTCAGTCTTAAGAACATTAAGCACAATGATTAAGAATAAAGAATTAAAACTCATTAGAGAAAATAATTTTAAAGAAATTAAAATAGATGTGTAAGACAAATAAGATCCCACAAGTACATAAAATAATGTTCTCTATGAAGAAAAGAAACCAAATTAGAAAAAAATTGAAGTTGTATTAGAGGAAAAACATTTTCAGGTTGTGTTTATAAAGAATAAAATTTTAATTTAGAGTAAAGAGTGCTAAATTAGTCTAAGAAAGGATTTCATAATAGGAAATATATCATCTATAATGAAGATCTACAATTCTGAATCTTTAAGCACCAGATAATACTATTATCTAAATACATAAGGCAAAAACTGAAAAAAAAAATAAAAAAAGACATAAATGAATAGCAATTTAAAGATATAACAATAATCCTTGACAGGTGATAAAAAATAAGTACCAATATAGAAAAAACAAATACTATAATAATGCAGATGTTATATATATATATATATATATACATGCATGAACATCAATAAGGTCTTCCCAGGTGGCACAGTTAGTAAAGAATCTGCCTGTCTTCCTCTGTCCATGAAATTCTCCTGGCAGGAATAGTGGAGTGGGTAGCCATTCCCTTCTTCAGGGGATTTTCTAGACCCCGGGATTGAACCCGGGTCTCCTGCATTGCAGGCAGATTTCTTTGCATCTAAGCCACCAGGGAAGCCTCTGAGATCCTATAAATGTATATATTCAATACATTTGTATGAGCACTGAGAAAGTTAAGGAACCATAATATCCAACAAGAATATGAATTTGGAACAACTGGGAAAAACGACAATAAAAACAAATCTTTAAGTACAAAAAATAAAAAGAGAATCTGCCTGTCAGGCAGGAGACACAAGAGTCACAGGTTGGACAGAGAAGCTTGGCAGGCTACAGGCCATGGGGTTGCAAAGAGTCAGACACAATTGAGTGACTAAGCACTGCTGCTGCTGCTGCTGCTGCTGCTAAGTCACTTCAGTCGTGTCCGACTCTGTGCGACCCCATAGACGGAAGCCCACCAGGCTCCCCCGTCCCTGGGATTCTCCAGGCAAGAACACTGGAGTGGGTTGCCATCTCCTTCTCCAATGTGTGAAAGTAAAAAGTGAAAGTGAAGTCGCTCAGTCGTGTCCGACCCATAGCGACCCCACGGACTGCAGCCCACCAGGCTCCTCCATCCATGGGATTTTCTAGGCAAGAGTACTGGAGTGGCTTGCCATTTTGCCTTCTCTGGTGACTGAGCACACACACATGCAAATATTAATAAAATTAAAGGAAGTAATTTTTAAGGAAACATGAAAAAGGTATTAAAGTTGGCAGTGTAATAGAAATCTCACAAGTTCCCCAATGTGAAGTGGCATAAACAATGTTTTATAACCACAATACATAATATTAGAAATTTAAAATAAAAGTTAATCTAAGTTGAATACCTTAAATATATACAATGCTATATGTCAATTATATCTCAATTAAAATAATAATAAATTAAGGTTGACACAAGCAGAAATGAAATATTTTCACACTTAGGCAAGAAACTGATATAGACAGATCAGGAGACTGAGACCTTGAGGATTCTTGTTCCAATACCCAAGGCAAGGCCACCAGGTTAAAGCCTTTAGAAATAGCTTCAAAACGAAAATAAGGAAATAAGGTTACAAATAATAATATTTATATATGAAATTATTGCCATCTTATGTACAAATAATAACTCCTTTGAAATATGATTTAGGAAGTAGAAAATCTCATTTTCAATAGTAATTTTGTCAGGGTCCAGCTAGCAAAATAGTGTCTTATCACATAATAAAATATAGAGAATAGAACAAATTGTGAAGGTATTAGAACAGCTGAAAGAGCAAACAATGTTGCCTAAAAATCAGTAACAACACAAAGCAGCTAAGGTCCCCAGGCTGGAAGGACAAAGGGAGGGAATGATGTTCTGAGAGTCCCAGACCAGGACACTGAAACTCTGACAGGACTGCCGAGTGGAAGCTAGGACTAAGGATATAACTGGACCCACAGAAGATAACCAAGAAGCCACCAGGAGCAGAGAGGTGGAGCAGCTTCTTCCCTGCTCTTTCCCTTCATTATCGTTCCTACGCCTCCCATTCAGTTCAGTTCAGTTCAGTCGCTCAGTCGTGTCTGACTCTTTGCGACCCCATGAATCACAGCACGCCAGGCCTCCCTGTCCATCACCAACTCCCAGAGTTTACTCAAACCCATGTCCACAGAGTCGGTGATGCCATCCAGCCATCTCATTCTCGGTCGTCCCCTTCTCCTCCCGCCCCCAATCCTTCCCAGCATCAGACTCTTTTTCAGTGAGTCAACTCGTCGCATGAGGTGGCCAAAGTATTGGAGTTTCAGCTTTAGCATCAGTCCTTCCAATGAACACCCGGGATTGATCTCCTTTAGGATGGACTGGTTGGATCTCCTTGCAGTATAAGGGACTCTCAAGAGTCTTCTCCAGCACCACAGTTCAAAAGCATCAATTCTTCGATGATCAGCTTTCTTCACAGTCCAACTCTCACATCCATACATGACCACAGGAAAAAACCATAGCCTTGACTAGACGGACCTTTGTTGGCAAAGTAATGTCTCTGCTTTTTAATATGCTATCTAGGTTGGTCATAACTTTCCTTAGCCAAACTTAATAAGAAGCCAACTGGCAAAGTTTACATGTGAATGCAAATCCAGAGGTGGGGAAGAAATGGATCTGAAAGCAAATAGACAAAAGACAAAGCAGAGTAACCAAAATATTTTTTTAATTAAGAAAAAGGGCAAATTAGCTCCATTTCCCACACTGAACTTAAAGGCCTTTAATAGGAAATATGTTATAGGATGGAGAAGGAAATGGCAACACACTCTAGTATTCTTGCCTGGAGAGTTCCATGGACAGAGGAGCCCGGTGGGCTACAGTCCATGGGTTCACAAAGAGTCTGACACCACTGAGTGACTAACACACGTTATAGGCAATACATGTGTTTACTTATTTTTAAATATGAAAAAGGCATATTATATAAATCATTGTATAAATGATATGTAGTAAAAAGATGAGTTTCTTGGTTGCTTCATACCTGCAGCTCCTCTCCACAGAGGCCATTTAAGTTATTTTGTATATACTTGTAAAATTTTTTCATATATATATATAAATATATTTAAATGCCCACAAGCATAATATACATAGTATTCTTCCTCTGGTTTCATTTTACACTGTATCTTGGAAAACCTGTCATAATTCATTTTTTAAAGTCTCCTTTTGATGAAGAAATAAGCTTTTTCCAGGTTTTTATTGTTATGGACAATATATTATAAAGGTGAAGGAATGCTGATAAAACTTCTTGGCTATTGTCTTTACATGTCTGGTGTCTGAATTAATTCAGGAAGCATATGTTGGGCCAGGAGCAATATGGCTAAAAACAGAACCTCAATGGGATACGAGGTTTAAAATAGTCACTGGAACACAGAGCTCACTTCATGTATATATCACAGTCAATGTACTTGTGAGTTATACCTATATGCATGGGAGTGTTTAGAGGGACATGCAGATGTAGCCAGTATACACATCTTTACCCCCAAGGCAACAGCACATACCAGTGTTCTTCTGCTTCCAAAACTAAATAAAACCTGATCCTCTGTTTTGGCCAGGCCAGTGCGCTTGCCTCTGAAATTTTTCAGGTTTTGGAAATAGTTTGGTTGGATGAACTTGGACAGAGCCTTAATTTCTGTGGCCCTCAGTTTACTCATTATTAAAATGAGGGTATCTATCCGACTCTCAAAAAATTAAAGACTCTACTTCTATTACAGCTCTTGCTGTTATATTTTCAAGAGCAAAGAAAAACAACAGCAAATAAATACTCCTTTTTTAAAAAAAATAAGTTTCAGAGTTAAGGGGAAGAAATCTTGGGAACACATTTCTTAATATTTCAGGTTTTTTATATTGATCTCTTTCTGTAATCCCTTTATTCTTCCTTTGATCCTTGTGAAGCACTGTAGGTTCTTTAAATGTCCTCCCAGCAAAGAAACTGAAAGAATAAAATATTGGACACAGGGCATGAGGCTGAATCTGTTGGATAATATCAAAAATTTGGTTTTTGGTTTTTTTAACTTTTCAAATTTTATTTTGGAGTATAGTTGATTAACAATACTGTATTAGTTTCAGGTGTACAACAAAGTGATTCAGTTATACATGTATCTGTTCTTTTTAAATTATTTTCCCAATTAGGTTGTTAGAGAATATTGAGCAGAGTTCCCTGGGCTATAAATAGATCGTCGCTGGTTATCTACTTTAAACATAGCAGTGTGTACATGTCAATCCCAAACTCCCTAGCTATCCCTCCCCTCCACCTTCCTCCTGGTAACCATAAGTTCATTTTCTGTGAGTCTGATTTTTTTTGTAAATAAGTTCATTTGTATTATTGTTTTTTTAGATTCTGTTTATAAGCAATATCATTTTTCTTTTTTTGACACATCACACAGTAAAATGGAGGTTTTCATATCATAAATTTGGACTGCTGTTGCTTTTATTGTCTTCAAAAAGAATAAACTATAATGCGACCTTAAAACAAAAGTTCTATATGCAGTCAATAACATTCGCATGACAGGCCATGTGAATAAGGCAGTAGAAATTGCCAAATTTCAGAAAAGATTATAGAATTTTAAAAACTAAGAGTTTATTGAGGATATATAGATCCCAACAGACTATCAGGAAAATTATGAACATTTGGCTTTTTAAAGATTTCAAACTCTGAAGGAAGTTGTTTAATTTCCAGTGACATGTAATTCGATTAATAATAAGCCAAAAATTTAATCAAATAGGAAATTAAGATAAAATTCTGGTATTTTTCAACACATTTCAAACCTATTTTATCAATTCTAATGGTAAAACTGCCTACATTACCAGCATGGATGATGAAAAACAATGTTGTCACGCTATTAAACACCACTGCCAAAGGACAAAGGTAATCCTGAAGAATCTCTAGACTAGGAATGTGAAAAATGCAGACTCAATTTTGAGACACTGAAGAAAAGTGGTAATGTCGATTTGCTTTTAACAATAAAGCATTGTTGGTTTAAAAATTGTGTCTACATTACATACAGTGTTTTCCCTAGACAAAGCACATTAAATAAATATCTACATTAAGGAAATATGATAGCTAGCTTAAATACGTTCCGGTGATGTACTCCTGAGTTAGGAAAGCTAGAAAACTACTGTAAGAATATAGAGCAGGCAATCCCAAAGAAGCAATTAATTAAATTAGCCCAAGAGGGTCAGAAAAGTTTCCACATCATGTGATAAATTTTAAATAAATTTTGAAGAATAAGACATAAATCCCCAGTCACAAAAGAGGGAAAAGGCTTTTCAGGAGGAGAGAATGGTAGGTACAAAGGCACTGAGGCATATTTGGTGGAAAAACAGGAAAGTTTAGTGTTATTTCTGGAATGTAATATACATGGATAGTAAGAGGAAACCAGGCAAGAATGTAGGGGTGGGACCATAATGTACTGTGAAATTTGAGGTATGCTCAAACACCCTGGTTTCTTTAATAACAAGAAAGCATGCTCAACTATAGAGCCATATGTTTTATCACAGCACATTAATGACCACATGTTAGAGAAGAAATTGGAAAAAAACCATCAGCTATGGCAATGACTCAAACATTCTGTCTTCAGAATATCAGTATGCAAGATGATGCCAGTAAGTACACTTTCTTTACATTACATTAGAATAAGCTGAACCTCAGCTTTCCTGGCATCTAAAAAGCATTAGACTGTATGAAAACTAATGCCCAATGGGGTAAAATGGTTTTGCTAAATCCATGTCTTGGAGAGTTCTACATCTTTGCAATGGTTAATGGATGTGCACCCATGAAATATGTGGATAACACAGCGCAAGAGAATCCTAGGACTCTCGAAGTTTCAAGGCCCTTCAGTTTCTGAAACCACAAAGCAGTTTTGATTTCTTTTAGAATCTGTATAGTGTCTCTAAATATATTTCTCCCTTTCCCTACCCTACTGTTACATTCATTCTTATACATACATAACCTGGTAACATGAGTGTAAGCAAACTCTGAGAGATGGTGAAGGACAGGGAAGCCGGGCATGTTGCAGTCCATGGGATTGCAAAGAGTCGAACATGACTGAGAGACGGAACAAAAGCCAATGTATATTGAACACCTAGAACATACCAATCAGTAGGCAGAGTAGTTCAGTTCAGTTGCTCAGTCGTTATCAGATAATTAAGAGTCTAGACTAAGAGGTCTGTCATTTTCTTGTCTAGAGATTTCAGTCTCATACAACCCTGTTTTCTTCCTCTCCTAGCTCTATACCGTGCTTTCACTGGATTTATTAATGTCTTTATGTTATCTCATTTCCTCTACAATTTTTTTTCTTCAAACTCTCCTTATCTCTCATGGAAACTCAGCATTCTCCCTGGTAATCTCAAAGCCTTAAAAATATATATAAATAAGGAATAAAAACAGCATTATTATCATCATTATGAAAAGTTCTTTGATTTGGTTTTTTCACCTAACAAAAGGAGACATTTTCAGGATCATTTCTCTAGTCCTTCTCAGACACTGGGTAAAAAATAATAAGAATTTTTGGTACAACAAAGAAAAGGCATCAAAACAAGAAGGAAGAAGTAAAATTGTCACTAATGGCAAATGCTATGATTTTATATATTAAAAAAGCACCCCAAAGATTCAAGTGAAAAACTCTTGGCACTATTCAGTATAGTTTCAGGACACAAAATCAACATTTAGGAATCAACTGCTTTTCTATACACTAAAAGTGAAACATGTGAAAGCTAAAACTAGCCATTCACAGTAGCATCACAAACAATAAAATACCTAAAAGTACATTTAACCAAGGAAATGAATGAAAACTACACAATTTTGCCAGGAAAAACTGAAGAAGACACAAACAAAGGAAAAGACAGCCTATGTTTATGAATCAGGAGAATTAATACTGTTAAAATGGCCATACTATGCAAAGCCATCTATAGATTCAATGCACTATCGTCAACACAGTGATACTATTCACAGAAACAGGAAAAACAATCCTAAAATGTGTATGAAACCATAAAAGACTCCAAGTAGCCAAAGAAATCCTGAGGAAAAAGAACAAAACCAGAGGTACTACACCTCCTGATTTCAAACTGCCCTACCAAGCTATAGTAATAGAGACAGCACAGTATTGGCATAGAAATAGACCCATAAACCAATACAATTGTACAGAGAGCCCAGAATTAAACTCCCACAGCTGAGCCACCAGGAAAGGCCCTCACACATATGCAGCCAACTAATACTGAACAAGGTAGCCAAGAATACACAATGGGAAAAGGTTGGTCTCTCCAGTTAATAGTGTTGGGAAATTGCATAAATAAACTCAGAAAGATCCCTTACCACATTCGCAAAAATTAACTCAAAATGGTTCAAAGACTTAAACCTGACACTATAAAAATGGTCATTTTCATTTAATATGACACCAAAAACACAAACGAAAAAAGCAAAATCAACAAATGGGACCATGAAATTTAAATGCTTCTATATAGCAAAAGAAACAAAATGAAGGCAACCTACAAAATGAGAGAAAATTTTTGCAAACCATATACGTATCAGATAAAAGGTTGGTATCCAAAATGCATAAAAACATTATAAAATTCAATAACAAAAACAGAGTTAAAATTGGCAAAGGAAATAGATATCTTTTCCAAAGACAAAATCCAAATAGGCAGCAGGTACATGAAAAGATGCTCAACATCACTAATTATTAGGTATTGTATTGTTCAGTTGCTCAGTTGTGTCTGACTGTTTATGACTCCATGAACTGCAGACACCAGGCTTCCCTGTCTTTCACCAACTCCAAGAGTTTGCTCAAAATCATGTCCATTGAGATGGTGTTGCCATCCAACCATCTTATCCTCTGTTGTCTCCTTCTCCTCATGCCTTCAATCTTTCCAAGCATCAGGATCTTTTCCAATGAGTTGGCTCTTCACATCAGGTGGTCAAAGAATTGGAGAATCATTCAGTTCAGTTCAGTTCAGTTGCTCAGAAGTGTCCAGCTCTTTGTGAACCCATGAATCACAGCACATCAAGCCTCCCTGTCCATCACCAACTCCCAGAGTTCACTCAAACTCATATCCATCAAGTCGGTGATGCCATCCAGCCCTCTCATTCTCTGTCATCCCCTTCTGCTCCTGCCCCCAATCTCTACTAGCATCAGAGTCTTTTCCAAAGAGTCAACTCTTCCCATGAGGTGGCCAAAGTATTGGAGTTTCAGCTTTAGCATCAATCCTTCCAATGAACACACAGGATTGATTCCCTTTAGAATGGACTGGTTGGATCTCCTTGCAGTCCAAGGGACTCTCGAGAGTCTTCTCAAACACCACAGTTCAAAGGCATCAATTCTTCGGTGCTCAGCTTTCTTCACAGTCCAACTCTCATCCATACATGACCACTGGAAAAACGATAGCCTTGACTAGATGGACCTTGGTTGGCAAAGTAATAACTCTGCTTTTTAATATGCTATTTAGGTTGATCATAACATTCCATCCAAGGAGTAAACGTCTTTTAATTTCATGGCTGCAATCATCACCTGCAGTGATTTTGGAGCCCAGAAAAATAAAGTCTGACACTGTTTCCACTGTTTCCCCATCTATTTTCCATGAAGTGATGGGACCAGATGCCATGATCTTAGTTTTATGAATGTTGAGATTTAAGCCAACTTTTTCACTCTCCTCTTTCACTTTCATCAAGAGGCTTTTTAGTTCCTCTTCACATTCTGGCATAGGGTGGTGTCATCTGCATATCTGAGGTTATTGATATTTCTCCCAGCAATCTTGATCCCACCTTGTGCTTCTTCCAGCCCAGAGTTTCTCATGATGTATTCTGCGTGTAAGTTAAATAAGCAG
This sequence comes from Moschus berezovskii, assembly GCF_049115385.1. Lineage (NCBI taxonomy): Eukaryota > Metazoa > Chordata > Mammalia > Artiodactyla > Moschidae > Moschus > Moschus berezovskii. Next base: position 64,347,236 of record NC_142460.1, read on the forward strand.
GGTGACAATATACAGCCTTGACGTACTCTTTTTCCTATTTGGAACCAGTCTGTTGTTCCATGTACAGTTCTAACTGTTGCTTCCTGACCTGCATACAGGTTTCTCAAGAGGTAGGTCAGGTGCTCTGGTATTCCCATCTCTTTAAGAATTTTCCACAGTTTATTGTGATCCACACAGTCAAAGGCTTTGGCATAGTCAATAAAACAGAAATAGATGTTTTTCTGGAACTCTCTTGCTTTTTCCATGATCCAGCACGTGTTGGCAATTTGATCTCTGGTGCCTCTGCCTTTTCTAAAACCAGCTTGAACATCTGGAAGTTCACGGTTCACGTATTGCTGAAGCCTGGCTTGGAGAATTTTGAGCATGACTTTACTAGCATGTGAGATGAGTGCAATTGTGTGGTAGTTTGAACATTCTTTGGTATTGCCTTTCTTTGGGATCGGAATGAAAACTGACCTTTTCCAGTCCCGAGGCCACTGCTGAGTTTTCCAAATTTGCTGGCATATTGAGTACAGCACTTTCACAGCATCATCTTTCAGGATTTGAAATAACTCAACTGGAATTCCATCACCTCCACTAGCTTTGTTCCTAGTGATGCTTTCTAAGGCCCACTTGACTTCACATTCTAAGATGTCTGGCTCTAGGTGAGTGATCACACCATCGTGATTATCTTGGTCATGAAGATATTTTTGTACAGTTCTTCTGTGTATTCTCACCACCTCTTCTTAATATCTTCTGCTTCTGTTAGTTCCATACCATTTCTCTCCTTTATCGAGCCCATCTTTGCATGAAATATTCCCTTGGTATCTCTAATTTTCTTGAAGAGATCTCTAGTCTTTCCTTCTGTTGTTTTCCTCTATTTCTTTGCATTGATTGCTGAGGAAGGCTTTTTCTTATCTCTCCTTGCTATTCTTTGGAACTCTGCATTCAGATGCTTATATCTTTCCTTTTCTCCTTTGCTTTTCGCTTCTCTTCTTTTCACAGCTATTTGTAAGGCCTCCCCAGACAGACATTTTGCTTTTTTGCATTTCTTTTCCATGGGGATGGTCTTGATCCCTGTCTCCTGTGCAATGTCACGAATCTCCGTCCGTAGTTCATCAGACACTCTATCAGATCTAGTCCCTTAAATCTATTTCTTACTTCCACTGTCTAATCATAAGGGATTTAATTTAGGTCATATCTGAATGGTCTAGTGATTTTCCCTACTTTCTTCAATTTAAGTCTGAATTTGGCAATAAGGAGTTCATGATCTGAGCCACAGTCAGCTCCCGGTCTTGTTTTTGCTAGCTGTATAGAGCTTCTCCATCCTTGGCTGCAAAGAATATAATCAATCTGATTTCGGTGTTGACTATCTAGTGATGTCCATGTGTAGAGTCTTCTCTTGTGTTGTTGGAAGAGGGTGTTTGCTATGACTAGTGCGTTCTCTTGGCAAAACTCTATTAGCCTTTGTCCTGCTTCATTCCATACTCCAAGGCCAAATTTGCCTGTTACTCCAGGTGTTTCTTGACTTTCTACTTTTGCATTCCAGTCCCCCATAATGAAATCATTAGGGAAATGCCAAACAACAGTGAGAGATCACTTCACTCCAGTTAGAATGACTAACATCAAGAAGACAAGAGAAAAATAATAAAGGGGGAACACTTGTACACTGCTGATGGAAATGTAAATTGGTTCAACCACTGTGGAGAACAGTATGGAAATTTCTGCTGCTGCTAAGTCACTTCAGTCGTGTCCAACTCTGTGTGACCCCATAGACGGAAGCCCACCAGGCTCCGCCGTCCCTGGGATTCTCCAGGCAAGAACACTGGAGTGGGTTGCCATTTCCTTCTTCAATGTGTGAAAGTGAAAAGTGAAAGTGAAGTCGCTCAGTCGTGTCCGACCCTTAGCGACCCCACGGACTGCAGCCTACCAGGTTCCTCCATCCATGGGATTTTCTAGGCAAGAGTACTGGAGTGGCTTGCCATTGCCTTCTCCGGGAAATTTCTGAAAAAGTGAAAAATAGATATACCATATGATTCAGCAATTCCACTTCTGGGTATATACTCAAAGGAAATGAAAACAGTATTGTTAACAAATATATGTCTTCCCACATTTATTGTTCACAATAGCCTAGATATAGAAACAGTCTGAAAGCTCAGCAATGATGAATAGATAAAAAAAGATGTGAGATATATATATATAATATGTATAATATATATATAAAATTCAGCCATGAGAAAGAAGAACATCTTGCCACTTACTAGGATGGACCTTAAAAACATTTTGCCAAATGAGATAAGTTAGCAGAGGAAGATAAATACTGTATGATTTCACCTGTGGTATCTAAAAAAGCCAGCCTCATAGGAACTTAGAATAAAATGGTGGTTATCAAAGGATGATGGTGTGGGGAGATAGGACAGATGGTGTTTAAGGTTATAAATTTACAATGAGTAGTAAACAAGCCCTGGAAAAGTATAGTGAATATAAATAATATTGTATTATAAGCAAACCTAGAGACTAGAATTAAATTATTCCAATCACTAAAAATGAAAGTTTGATTACATAACATGTTAGAGGTGGCAATTATCACTACAATGGCAATCACATTACTGTACATAAGTGCATCACATTAACATGCTTTATACCTTAAATTTTAGAGAATTAAATGGCAACCCACTTCAGTGTTCTTGCCTGGAGAACCCCTGGACAGAGAAGCCTGGCAGGTTACAGTCCCTGGGGTCACAAAAGAATCAGACATGACTTAGCGACTAAGTGAGAAGTGAAGACACTCAAATCATGATATAAGTATTACACATTCAAGGCCAAGACAGTCATTAGCTCAAGTCATTCAGACTCCAAGTATTTTCCCTGCTAGGTAAACCAACAAGCCACAGAGATTCATTCAAATTATGAATCGGGCCTCCAAATATTAAAACTAACATCAAAGATCAGCTGGTTAGGGTCAAGGGCTTATTGAATATCAACTCCTGCATTTTGGATGATGAAACTGGGCTATCTCAGACTTCAGAAATGTGGTGAGTTAGGTCTTTAGGACACCAGTGTTTGTCAGACAGAATCTGCTTCAAGGATTTGATTGCAAAATTTTGTCGAAAACCAGAATGTAGTCCCTAGAGAATTATTAAATTCTGTTTATTCTAGAGTCATAGGAAAGCACATTTCAATGAAAAAATATTAGTGTTAATAAAAATCAGATAACAAACGGTTCTTTGCAGACTCTGGCGTGACCATAAGAATCTACAGTATTTCTGCAACACATCAGCTGTTGAGACATCCTGCCTTATTTTGGTCACTGTCATTACGATTCCTCCACTTTTCTGTGTTCTTAGAGACTGAAAGACAGCTATGAAAATTTTTCCAGCTAAAAACCCCAAACCAGTGAAATACAGAAATTGACTTGCAATTTATGTCAAGTTTGAAGGCTGTTGGGCAACAAAAAAGATAAAGCTGATAAAAGCAAGCATTGGAATGGAAGCAAAAATGAAAAGAAAGACTTTTCCACACTCTCCACAGTCTCAAGAAATGAAAGCAGCTGAAATGAGAACAATTCTCCTTGCTTACCCTTCAGAGACAAAGCGGCAGGAAATTGTGAGATTCCTCCGAGAGCCCCACTTGCGAGGAAGCCCATTTAGCAAATGGTATGAGTTGTGGGATCTGTTGTTATTGGTTTTCTTCCCTGGGAACACAGCACACTGGGGATTCAGCTGTACCACAAAGCAGTCTTCTAAACCCTCAGACTTGTCAAGCGCAGACTGAGAGCTACTCCTTATGGATTTGCAAAGGGCCATAACTCTCCCTCTTGGCTCACTCATTCTTGGCACTATTGAATTGCTAGGAGGAAGCTTTTGAACCTATCAGTCAAGGTGTTCAGTGTTATGGGCCACCATTAATTCAGCTCCTAACATCTGTTCTGTGTTTTTGGTGCATGGGGAAACTGAAACCCTCAGAACAAAAGTGACAGGCAGGAACTAAGCCAGGAAGAATCTTCAGGGAGAGAAGCACCCAATATACTGCCTCCATCAGGCTATTTACCAAAATGAGGGTGCTGCTGCTGCTGCTGCTAAGTCACTTCAGTCGTGTCCGACTCTGTGTGACCCCATAGACGGAAGCCCACCAGGCTCCCCCGTCCCTGGGATTCTCCAGGCAAGAACACTGGAGTGGGTTGCCATTTCCTTCTCCAATGTGTGAAAGTGGAAAGTGAAAAGTGAAAGTGAAGTCGCTCAGTCGTGTCTGACCCTTATATTCTTTTCATTTTGGACAAAAGTCCCACTAAACACCAAAAGGGAAAAAAAGAGACTCCAAATAACATACTACAAAGGAAGGATGAAGAAAACAATTTCCAAATGTATATATCTTAGGGGAGGTGGATTTTTTTTTATTGTGTGTAATATCCAGTATTTGTTGAGTGCCTGCTGTGTGCCAAGCACTACTCTAAGTAATTTATATATATTCATTTATGTAATTCCCATCAGTTCAGCTCAATCGTGTCCGACTCTTTGCAACCCCATGAATCGCAGCACGCCAGGCCTCCCTGTCCATCACCAACTCCTGGAGTTCACTCAAACTCATGTCCATCGAGTCAGTGATGCCATCCAGCCATCTCATTCTCTGTCGTCCCCTTCTCCTCCTGCCCCCAATCCCTCCCAGCATCAGAGTCTTTTCCAGTGAGTCAACTCTTCGCATGAGGTGGCCAAAGTATTGGAGTTTCAGCTTTAGCATCAGTCCTTCCAATGAACACCCAGGACTAATCTCCTTTAGAATGGACTGGTTGGATCTCCTTGCAGTCCAAGGGACTCTCAAGAGTCTTCTCTAACACCACAGTTCAAAGGCATCAATTCTTCGATGATCAGCTTTCTTCACAGTCCAACTCTCACATCCATACATGACCACTGGAAAAACCATAGCCTTGACTAGACGGACCTTTGTTGGCAAAGTAATGTCTCTGCTTTTTAATATGTAATTTCCATCAGTTCAGTTCAGTTCAGTCGCTCAGTCATGTCTGACTCTCCACGACCCCATGAATCACAGCACACCAGGCCTCCCTGTCCATCACCAACTACCGGAGTTCACTCAAACTCATGTCCACAGAGTCGGTGATGCCATCCAGCCATCTCATTCTCTGTCGTCCCCTTCTCCTCCCGCCCCCAACCTTTCCTAGCATCAGAGTCTTTTCCAGTGAGTCAACTCGTCGCATGAGGTGGCCAAAGTATTGCAGTTTCAGCTTTAGCATCAGTCCTTCCAATGAACACCAAGGATTGATCTCCTTTAGAATGGACTGGTTGGATCTCCTTACAGTACAAGGGACTCTCAAGAGTCTTCTCCAACACCACAGTTCAAAAGCATCAATTCTTCAGCGATCAGCTTTCTTCACAGTCCAACTCTCACATCCGTACATGACCATGGGAGAAACCATAGCCTTGACTAGACGGACCTTGGATGGCAAAGTAATGTCTCTGCTTTTTAAGCCTCAATAAATCAAATGGTAGATATCAGTATCATCTCTATTTTAGAGGTGAGAGAACTGGTGTGTCACATATCTGAGGTCCCAGAACTAAAAATAGCAGAGCTGTGACGTGACTCCACCTAGGCAGGTTCCAGCACTCAGATTCTTAGCCATTCGATCACAGCACCGTTCTTGCTTACTAAAGCCTGGAAAGCCAAACAAAGAAATAAACATCAAATTCATATGTTTAAAAACCTCCTGACATTTGCATACTGGTAATTATTCCCACAGGAATCTATAATATCCAGTATCTCTTTTGGACTCCACAGGAGGGCACACAGATCAACTAAAAGGTATAGAATGCAACTTTAGGCTCCTTCTCTTTCACAGACTTGGCATCACTGTGCCACAGTAGCAGCAAAAATGCTCACTGTGCTTTCTAGACTTGTGTGAAAGTGAGAAGGAAGGAGTTAGTATGCCGCTGAAACAACCGGTCTCCTGTTGATAATAGCTATTGGAACTTGGAATTGGGCTTACTTCTGTATGAAGGTTCTTCAGAAAAACAAAACCAATAGGAGATGTGTGTGCATATAAATATATTCATGCACATATAGTTCATATACATATATCTTATTGAAATACATATATACATTTGTGTGGAAATTAATTATGAGGAATCAACTCATGCGGTGATGAAGGCTGTAAAGTCCTGCAATCTGCCTTGTGCAAGCTGGAGGAAAGTTGGTGATGTAGTTCTAGTACAAGTCCAAAGGCCCCCAAACCAGCAGAGCCGGTGGTATACATCCCACTTCAAGTGAGGACGGGGAAAGACTGATATCCCCATTCAGCCAGGCAGGCAGAAAGCAAAAGGGGTCAACTCCTCCTTCCTCCGTTTGTTCTACTCAGCTCCTCAACAGATTGGAGGATGCCACCATACTGGGGAAGGCAAGCTACTTTATTGAGTCCACCAATTCAAACACTATTCTCACCCAGAAACACCCTCACAGACACTCAGAAGTAGTGTTTATTCCAAGCACCCTGTGGGACTGCCAGGGTGGTGCATAAAGTTAACCACCACAACTGTTGTATCTCTAGTGCTAATGCCATGCTTGACCTAGAGCAGACATTCAGTTACTATCTGATAAGTGAGTAAATTCAGTCATGTGTGTTTATGTTTCGTGCAGATGTCATATATGATTATCCATGATCATATCATGCACATGTATCTTTATTTTATTATGAAGAGGATTTGCAGTGATTGTAAGTTCATAGAAAACATAAACATTACACTTGGTAAAATGTGGAAATGGGAGCAGAGAAGAATGTAAACAGTACATTTTTAAGGGAAGAAGGAACATCTGCTTCAATCTAACTGAAATGTCTAACAGAGATTGTAGACTTAAGGGAAAATGGTAAAATATAACATACATGCTATCCCTTTAAGCATTTATAATATATTAGGAACCCAAAATAAATTAGAGGCTCTCATTATAGTTTATAACTGCCAGTTATTTATTAGAAAGATTTACTTTGGTAGATACCATTTTTATGATACCATCTTTACTGCCAACACAGTTTTGAAAAATATAGTCAATTAAATAGGATAATGATTCCCATTGAAGACTGAACCAAAATAGTAAAAAATATATCAGTTGTATTTCATCCAGAACAAAAACAGATTAAATTTACCTCATCCCTGGATGTGGTATTTGGCCCAAATTGCATTTTTGCAGCAGGGTGGAGTTTTGAGATCAAAAACACCAGAAATATTATGCATTTAATGAAAGCCAATCTTCTGGCAACTAGGATAAGCACTGTTCTGTCCTATTTCTGAGGAATTTTGGTCATATCCCAGATATCAGAGTATTCGTTATTCTTACAGAACCATAGCCTCAAGAAAGATGAACACTATACCTGCAATAATGTTACATTTAAATGCCAATCATGTTTCTTCATTTGCTGAAATTAAAGTACACATAAATAAACCAATAGAAAACAATATATATTGAAACCCTTCACGATGAAAATGAACATCATAGATATCTTTCCAGAAAAAAGGAAGGAGATAATCATTGCCTGTCAAGACTCGCAAATCATTAATGTTTTTAAAGCTAAAAGGAAACGGGAAAAAATTTAGTACCATCTTCTAGTTTCATAAGCAAGGAAACTGGGAATCTAAAAAGTATAATGACTGACCCATAGTCTCACAGCTACTGAAGGACAAAGCCAAGTCCAAGACCCAGGTCTCCCATGCATTCTCCACGTTCCATTGTTCTATGCTGTCTGGCTACAGTGCTGCACTGTCCCACCCTCAGGAGAATTTGTTCGGTGGCTTGACGTACTCAGCCCCCTCGTTAGGCTTCTGGTGCTGCAGTGAAGAAGCAATGCAATGCCTGGAAACCTGACTCCAAGTGCCCTGGAGTTTCTTTATAGCTGGTACCAGCATTATCACCTGGACCCTGATGAGCGTGTGGAAGTTTGGTTTTCTCAAAGTTGCGACATTCGCTTGTGACACCCTGTGTCAAACACAAATCATGACCATTTTTGTACTGTTTTATAATACAAAGGGTTTTCTAAGACACTTCCCTAAAAGTAATCTTTCACTTATAATCATTTCAACTTTGGGAGTTATTTTTTTTTTTCTGAGTTGCAAGATTCACTGTATTTGTTCAGGAAACCTCTCTTAACACACTCCCTTTTGTATACTTTTTCCACATCCTTTCGTTTGTTTGTTTTAAATAGTATCTCATGTGAAACGAATTGCCAGTCCAGGTTCGATGCATGAGACAGGGTGCTCGGGGCTGGCGCACTGGGATGACCCTGAGGGATGGGATGGGGAGGGAAATGAGAGGGGCATTCAGGGTGGGGAACACATGTACGCCCATGGCTGATTCATATCAATGTATGGCAAAAACCACTACAATATTGTAAAGTAATTCAGTTCAGTTCAGTTCAGTCGCTCAGTCGTGTCCGATTCTTTGTGACCCCATGAATCACAGCACGCCAGCCTCCCTGTCCATCACCAACTCCCGGAGTTCACTCAAACTCCCGCGACTTGGCTCCAGCAGCGCAGACGCCAGATGCCAGACGCCGGCCGGTGCAACTGACCACGCGCACCAATTAATATAAACAAATTTATATTAAAATATGCAAAAAATAAATAAACAAATAGTATCTCATTTAATTTTCGCAGATCTTGTCAAATCTATGACAGAGCAATGCGTATGAGAGGCAAAGTCAGAACTTTGGTGTAAACAGGAAGCCGTAAAGGCGTTTACTGATTGCCATGATGCACCTCATCTTGTGATCCAAATTGAACAATCAACCCCCAGACCAGGAGGGTTGATCCTCATGGTGTGAGGCTACTAAAATAAGTGTTGTCTCCACTAATTTCCTGTCGCTCTAGCCTTCAGATGCCCGGTTCCCTTAAGCACCAGCCTGATACTTAGGCCTCTCTCTGTCCGTGTAGAAAATAGATCATCCTATCTAGAAAATAAATTCCTTGTAGAATAAATGTGTCCATTTACTTGATCTCCTTCATTCTACAATAATTTGAAGATTAATAGATATTAAATAATTTACAATAATATATGTGATTATAAAGAGCAAAGGCCCCCAAGAGCTACAAGTGAAGCCCAACACTGTTGTATAATTGCTCATTTTCCTAGAGCTGATAGATGCAACATTCAGAGATGCAAGAAGCTGGGCATCTGAGGTAATCATCACTCTGATTGTTCCAATGCTTGGTTTTGTTTGAGGTCCAAGCATCCAGTTCTGGGAAATGAGGGACTTAGATTATGATACCAGCCTGGCTTCTGTGTGCTTTTACGCAAGTCCCTGCATGATCACATGCACTTGATATCCACGAAGAGAACATAACATCTGCTTTCTCTCAGAAATAACATGTAAGCTTTGGAGAACAATGGGAAAAAAAATCTCTGGAACATGGAGCTATCAAGATTACAATTGCAAATTCCTAGTTTTACCTATTGCTTTTTAACAGAAATTAAAATTTAATAAAATAAAAATTATTGGTAGAGAAACTGGAGTGACATTTATAAGTCCTTTATGTAATGTTTTACAGTTTTGCACATTATAACTCAGTAATAAGGGGGAGGGAAGAAATGTCAATATTTTCTTATAATATTTAGAGTAGCATATTTTCTTAATAGAATTCTTAGGAGAAATTACTGGTTTCTATTTTTATGAAATGACCTTAGCCATAACCCAGTCTATAAAGGTAATATTTAACTATATGATTGTTTCCATATTATTAAAATCATTGACAATAATGACAAATAATTCTTGAGAAAATTCTAGCAGAAAACTGTGAAACTTCATTCTCTTTTTTTATATACTCTCTAGTTACTGCTCTCATAATTCAAAACCCAGACTGATTGTTGTGATTCTGGTTATTTCTGTACTTTTCTTCAATCAAGACCCCACACAATAATAATTGCCAAATCTTTTAACCTGGCAATATATTTCAAATCATAAACTGTTTGCAAGTGTGCAAAGTGAGCACTTACTTAATGTACAGAAATATCTGAAAAGAAATTGCAACTAATTCAGGTCAACTCAAAAGTAAAAGCTCTAGAGTATCTAAACCAGATGTGAGTTTGAGGTTGAATCAGATTGATTGGAGTGAAGGAGGGGAGTTAGTCTTTATAAATATATGGAATCTCTCATTAAATACCATTATTACCATTTATCTAATGTGCCATATCTTATATTAAGCCCTGCACATGGAATTTCCTATCCAAATTTTCATAACTCCTCTATGGATGAAGGTCTAAAGAAGTTCTAAGAGATAAGTAACACAGTACAATAGAGCCAATAGTTAAACAGAGGCTTTGTGAATCCAAGATCAAGCCTTTAACCTCTCAAAGTAAGTAGGTAGATTGTTGTTGCTATTCAGTCATGTCAAGCTCTTTGCAACCCCATGGACTACAGCATACCAAGCTCCTCTGTCCTACACTATCTCCTGGATTTTGTTCAAACTCATATCCATTGAATCACATCATGGTAAGTAGATGGGGAAACAATGGAAACATTCACAGGCTATTTGGTGGGGGGGAGGGCTCCAAAACACTGCAGATGGTGACTGCAGCCATGAAATTAAAAGACGTTTGCTCCTTGGAAAAAAAGTTATGACCAACCAAGACAGCATATTAAAAAGCAGAGACTTTACTTTCCCAACAAAAGTCAATCTAGTCAAGGCTATGGTTTATCCAGTAGTCATGTATAGATGTGAGAGTTGGACTATAAAGAAAACTGAGCTTCAAAGAATTGATGCTTTTGAACTGTGGTGTTAGAGAAGACTCTTGAGGGTCCCTTGGACTGCAAGGAGATCCAACCAGTCCATCCTAAAGGAAATCAGTCCTGAATATTCACTGGAAGGACTGATGTTGAAGCTGAAACTCCAATCCTTTGGCCATCTGATGTGAAGAGCTGACTCATTTGAAAAGACCCTGATACTGGGAAAGATTGACTGTGGGAGGAGAAGAGGACGACAGAGGATAAGATGGTTGGATGTCACCACCAACTCAATGGACATGAGGTTGAGTAAACTCTGGGAGTTGGTGATGGGCAGGAAGGTCTGGCATGCTGCAGTCCATGGGGTGCAAAGAGTCAGACATGACTGAGTGACTGAAATGAACTGAATCTGTGATGCTATCTAACCATCTCAACCTCTGCCACCCCTTCCTCTTTTTGCCTTCAACTATTCCCAGAATCAGGGTCTTTCCCAATGAATCAGCTCTTCACATCAGGTGGCCAAAGCATTGGAGCTTCAGCATCACCCTTCCAGTGAATATTCCAGGTTGATTTCCTTTAGGATTTAATCTTCCTGCAGTCCAAGGGACTCTCAAGAGTCTTCTGCAGCACCACAATTTGAAAGCATCATTTCTTCAGTGCTCAGCCCTATTTATGGTCCAATTCTCACATCCATACATGACTACTGGAAAAATCATAGCTCTGACAGTGTGGAACTTTGTTGGCAAAATGATGTCTCTGCTTTTTTCACATGCTCTCTAGGCTTGTCAGAGCTTTCCTTCCAAGGAACAAGTGTCTTTTTTAATTTCATGGCTGCAGTCACTGTTCATAGTGATTTTGGCACCCAAGAAAATCTGTCACTTCTTCCACTTTTTCCCCTTCTATTTTCCATGAAGAAATGGGACCAGATGCCTCAATCTTAGTTTTTTAATTTTGAGTTTCAAACCAGCTTTTTCACTCTCCACTTTCACCCTCATCAAGATGCTTTTTAGTTCCTTTTCACCTTCTGCTATTATAGTGGTATCATCTGCATATCTGAAGTTGCTATTTCTCCCAGTAATCTTGATTCCAGCTTAAAATTCATCCAGCCCAGAATTTTGTGTGATGTACTCTGCATAGAAGTTAAATAATCTGGATGACAATATACAGCCTTGTCGCACTCCTTTCCTTATTTTGAACCAGTCTGCTGTTCCATGTCTGGCTGTAACTGTTGCTTCTTGACCTGCATACATGTTTCTCAGGAAACAGGTAAGGTAGTCTGGTATTGTCATCTTATTTCTTTAAGAAATTTTCACAATTGGTAGGTAGATAGGTAAAGTAAAAAAAGAGGCCATATTCTATCCTTTCAGTTCAGTTGCTCAGTAGTGTCCAACTCTTTGCAACCCCATGGTCTGCAGTATGCCAGGCCTCCCTGTCCATCAACAACTCCTGGAGTTTACTCAAACTCATGTCCATTGAGTCAGTGATGCCATCCAACCATCTCATCCTCTGTCGTCCCCTTCTCCTCCTGCTTTCAATCTTTCCTAACATCAAGATCTTTTCCAATGAGTCAGCTCTTTGCATCAGGTTACCAAAGGATTGGAGTTTCAGCTTCAACATCAGTCCTTCCAGTGAACACCCAGGACTGATCTCCTTTAGGATGGACTTGTTGGATCTCCTTGCAGTCCAAGGGACTCTCAAGAGTCTTCTCCAACACCACAGTTCAAAAGTATCAGTTCTTCAGTGCTCAGCTTTCTTTATAGTCCAACTCTCACATCCATACATGACTATTGGAAAAACCATAGCCTTGACTAGATGGACCTTTGTTGGCAAAGTAATGTCTCTGATTTTTAATATGCTATCTAGGATGGTCATAACTTTCCTTCCAAGGAGTAAGCGTCTTTTAATTTCCTGGCTGCAATCAGCATCTGCAGTGATTTTGGAGCCCCCATAAAAATTAAGTCTGCCACTGTTTCCACTGTTTCTCTATTTACCAGGAAGTGATGGAACCAGATTCCATGATCTTAGTTTTCTAATGTTGAACTTTAAGCCAACTTTTTCACTCTCCTCTTTCACTTTCATCAAGAGGCTCTTTAGTTCTTCTTCACTTTCTGCCATAAGGGTGGTGTCATCTGCATATCTGAGGTTATTGACATTTCTCCTGGCAGTCTTGATTCCAGCTTGTGCTTCATCCAGCCCAGCATTTCTCATGATGTACTCTGCATATAAGTTAAATAAGCAGGATGACAATATATAGCCTTGACGTATTCCTTTTCTTATTTGGAAACAGTCAGCTATTCCATGTCTAGTTCTAACTGTTGCTTCCTGACCTGCATATAGGTTTCTCAAGAGGCAGGTCAGGTGGGCTGGTATTCACATCTCTTTCAGAATTTTCCACAGTTTATTGTGATCCACACAGTCAAAGGCTTTGGCATAGTCAATAAAGCAGAAATAGATGTTTTTCTGGAACTCTCTTGCTTTTTTGATGATCCAGTGGATGCTGGCAATTTGATCTCTGGTTCCTCTGCCTTTTCTAAAACCAGCTTGAACATCTGGAAGTTCACAGTTCATGTATTGCTGAAGTCTGGCTTGGAGAATTTTGAGAATGACTTTACTAGCATGTGAGATGAGTGCAATTGTGTGGTAGTTTGAGCATTCTTTGGCATTGCCTTTCTTTGGGATTGGAATAAAAACTGACCTTTACCAGTCCTGTGGCTACTGCTGAGTTTTCCTAATTTGCTGGCATATTGAGTGCAGCATCTTCACAGCATCGTCTTTTAGGATTTGAAATAGCTCAACTGGAATTCCATCACCTCCACTAGCTTTGTTCGTAGTGATGCTTCCTAAGGCCCACTTGACTTCACATTCCAGGATGTCTGGCTCTAGTTGAGTGATCACACCATCATGGTTATCTGGGTCGTGAAGATCTTTTTTGTACAGTTTTTCTGTGTATTCTTGCCACCTCTTCTTAATATCTTTTGCTTCTGTTAAGTCCATACCATTCCTGTCCTTTATTGAGCCCATCTTTGCATGAAATGTTCCCTTGGTATCTCAAATTTTCTTGAAGAGATCTAGTCTTTCCCATTCTATTGTTTTCCTCTATTTCTTTGCATTGATCACTGAGGAAGTCTTTCTTATCTCTCCTTGCTATTCTTTGGAACTCTGCATTCAAATGGGTATATCTTTCCTTTTCTCCTTTGCTTTTCCCTTCTTTTCTTTTCACAGCCATTTGCAAAGCCTCCTCAGACAGCCATTTTGCTTTTTTGCATTTCTTTTTCTCGGGGATTGTCTTAATCCCTGTCTTCTATACAAAGTTATGAACCTCCATCCATAGTTCATCAGACACTCTGTCTATCAGATCTAGTCCCTTAAATCTATTTCTCACTTCCACTGTCTAATCGTAAGTGAAGAAAGTGAAGTTGCTCAGTCACGTCCGACTCTTTGCGACCCCGTGGACTGTAGCCCACTAGGCTCCTCCGTCCATGGGATTCTCCAGGCAAGAATACTGAACTGGATTGCCATTTCCTTCTCCAGGGTATCTTCCCGACCCAGGGATCAAACCCAGGTCTCCTGCATTGCAGGCAGACGCTTTAACCTCTGAGCCACCAGGGAAGTCCATCTAATTGTAAGGGATTTGATTTAGGTCATAACTGAATGGTCTAGTGGTTTTCCCTACTTTCTTAAATTTAAGTCTGAATTTGGCAATAAGAGGGTTCATGATCTGAGCCATAGTCAGCTCCCGATCTTGTTTTTGCTGACTGTATAGAGTTTTTCCATCTTTGGCTTCAACAAACATAATCAGATTTCACTGTTGACCATCTGGTGATGTCCATGTATAGTGTCTTCTCTTGTTTTGTTGGAAAAGGGTGTTTGCTATGACCAGTGTGTTCTCTTGGCAAAACTCTATTAGCCTTTGCCCTGCTTCATTCTGTACTCCAAGGCCAAATTAGACAGTTACTCCAGGTGTTTCTTGACTTCCGACTTTTGCATCCTAGTCCCCTATAATGAAAAGGACATCATTTTTGGGTGTTAGTTCTAAAAGGTCTTGTAGGTCTTCATAGAAGCCTTCAACTCATCTTCTTCAGCATTACTGGTCAGGGCATAGACTTGGATTACTGTGATATTGAATGGTTTGCCATGGAGATGAACAGAGATCATTCTGTTGTTTTTGAGATTGCATCCAAGTACTGCATTTCGGACTCTTTTGTTAACCATGATGGCTACTCCATTTCTTCTAAGGGATTCTTGCCTACAGTAGTATATATAATGGTCATTTGAGTTAAATTCACCCATTCCAGTCCACTTTAATTGGCTGATTCCTAAAATGTGGACGTTCACTCTTGCCAATTTCTGTTTGACCACTTCCAATTTGCCTTGATTCATGGATCTAACATTCCAGGTTCCTATGCAATATTGCTCTTTACAGCATTGGACCTTGCTTCCATCACCAGTCACATCCACAACTGCATTTTTTTTTTTTTTTGCTTTGGCTCCATCTCTTCCTTATATCTGGAGTTATTTTTCCACTGATGTCCAGTAGCATATTAGGCACTTACCGACCTGGGGCGTTCATCTTTCAGGTCTATTCCTTGGTAAACTTTAATTACCAGGAGCTGACTGCTACATGAGACATTAGAAAACTGAAAGGTTAATTTCATACAAGAAATTTCAGAAGTACAAATGACTCTGAACAACAGACTATGTGTTAAATTTCTCTCTACTTATTAGGAAAATGCATATTTAAACAGCAGTGTATTATCTGTTTTTTCATCCATCACTTTTGCTCGCAAGCATTACAAACAGGTACAGACATTGCTATGTATTGTGACTGACACCAGGTAAGATTTTTAGAGAAAATTGACACTTTCCATTTAGAAGGACATTTAACACATAGCAAGAAAAAAATGTAAATATGTATGACGGATAATATTTTTTAAATGTTTACCCATTTGCCCTGTATTTTCTCTCACACTTTTTCCCTTCCTGGGTAATCTTAATATTTTCCTATAAGAATATAGTCAGATTATCCTTATATAATTTAAAACATTCAGACTAAGAATTAGATTATGAGGATGCAGTCAGCTGAAATTGTGCCTATTTCTCACTAACTGTATTCTTATCTAACCATCCTATTTTCTCTTAACTCACAGGAGATTTGGGAAAGGTGTCAGCTTCCCCTTGTCCTGGCAATCTGGGGTATCGCTATCATGTTCTCTCACCATGACAACACACAAAATCCTACAACTTCCCTGCCACATGTGTCCTAAGTTGAAGGAAAACACTGAATCTGAGTTCCTTGTCTACTGAAACATACAGTTATCCACAGCAGGGTTCATTTCTCTGCCATACTCATTTCGCTACTGTGACAAGGCTGAGGGAATCTTTAGATTTCTGACCTACGTTGTGTCCATTCCAAACCCAGGACCACCTATGTGTTTCAGGGAAAGAGCCCTGTCAGTCTGCTCTTGTGCTCCAGCCCTGCCTCAAAGCTGGCTTCTCTTCCACCTGCCATGCTCTGCGGTTTACAAGGCCCATTCCTTGCTGCCTGACCTCATTTCCTCTGGCTTAACCTCTTTCCTGCTTCCTCCTCCCTGCCTTTGGCCCTCCGTGCCCTTGACCACCCTATCTCCAGTGTCTAAAAGATTCTCCTTCTCCAAGAGCTTTCCTGGCCACACTGCCCTTGAGAGCCTGCATGCCCTGGTATTCCAGACTGGGAGTTCAGTGGCCAGTAAGTTAAACAAACATGAAAACAATGTGGGAAATTGGCAGGAGGCTGCCAAGTGCTGATTTGGCCAAGCAGGCTGTCAAAAACAAGAAATGCCATCTATTATCACCATCATTTTATTAAAGAAAGGCATTTTAACACTAAAAATGGGAAAAGGTCACCGTCTCAGAAAAATAAAAATGTTTCTCAAAGAACAGTAAGTAAGCAAGCTTGAGGGGAAGGCCAGAAGGAGCAGGCTTGTTAGAAAACAGCCCTTCCTGTTTGTCCGGTACAGAGAACCTTTTAGAAGCCAGAGCAGCCCACCCGTCACAGCTTCCCTCGCATCTCAAGATTATTTGAGTGAGTACCCCATGCTGCCTAAGCTGAGGAGACATGCTTTCCACCCTTCTGTCTTAAAGGATGTCTTCCATGAGAGCTGGCCATAGGCCACACTGGGCATGTCCAGCAAAATGAAGCTCACCCACACCTGAAGTTTGTTGCTCCTCATCTAAAGGTACCACACAGATTCTTCTTCATGTTCTATAGCCTGAGATACTGTAAGCTCCCCTTGCAAAGAGTCTGGTTGAGTTCTTGTCATGCAGAAAGGCCATGAAGGTGTGGGGAAAAGCCTAAGCAGGAGAACATTGTTGAAACTAGAAAGTGGCATATACAGTGCTTGTTATATCGTGGACATGAATCTGTACATGGAAATGTTTTTAGGTCAATCACCAGTATGTGCTCCAATGTAATGCTCTAAAATCCCAAAAGTAGATATTATGTGAACATAATTCTTGAAATGTAAGTCATTTCTTATACTTACTAAAATCCATTTTAACATTCACCTTGATTACTTGTGACAAATTCGTTATAAAATCAAAGCCTGAGTGGCTAAATGAACTTTAAAAAAAAATAACTATTTTGATCTAAATTGCTAACAGTAGAAATATCCTAACTCTCTCAGTCCTCAAAGTGCCCAATTCCATAGTTTTTATGAGAAAGTGGTAAAAGGAAGTAGAAGGGATGGACTTGACTCCACGGTCAAAGCTTTGGTTATGAGAATTGGTCAATTTCAATCCATACAAGAGCATCCAGAAAGGGCAGACTGCATAGCTGCCAAGATCCTCATGTACCAATGACATATTAATGGTCAGTTTCCACAGTAATATGGTTTATTTGCTTTGGTAACGTGTGGTAGCTGACATATTGCCTTTCAGGCTTCCCTTGTAGCTCAGTGATAAAGAATCCACCTGCCAGTGCAGGAGACATAGGTTCAACCCCTGGGTCAGGAAGATCCCCTGAAGAAAGAAATGGCAACCCACTCAAATATTCTTGTCTAGGAAGTCCTGTAGACAGAGAAGCTTGGCGGGCTACAGTCCATGGGGTCACAAAAGAGTCGGACACAACTTAGCAGCTAAACAACAATATCACCTTTCACCTAGATTTATTGCTAAGTAACACACCAGCTAGAGGGAAATGCAATAAGAAAATTGGGAATGTGAAATGTGGTGAGGTCAGGACACACACACCCACATGCCCACAATTCACATGACTTTGCAGTTTCTTCTGTCACAGTGACCATGATTGCCATTTCTATCACCACCATTAGTTAGAATAAAAATGTTTTAAATTTGGTGCACCATTCAGCTATAGAGCTAAGTAGGATTATTCTAAGCTTTTGGCCCAAGTTTTCTAAAACCTAGCTGATTAAAAGGCATTAACATTTATATGTTGCCAACACTGATTATAATCATTGCTGGTAAATGTTTATGTGCTAACCAAGACCTAACAAGAGAGATGCATAAAAGCACAGTAAACATATCATTTGTATATAAGGTGTACCAGTCAGTAAAGGAAGTATCTGCTTCTGCCTTGGCAAAGGAAGGAAGTTAACTCATGGACTTCAAGGCATCTCCTAGATCTAATATTTTATGACTCTTGATTAGCAGAAAACCTTTTAGAAGGCATCTACTAAATAACACGATGTTCAAAACCTTCAAAGTCTGATTAAAAATTCTCAGTATCCTATATTCTGTTTAATCTTTTTTCTTTTTATCACGTATTCATTTCTCATTAATACCGCTATTCAAAAAGGAAAGAAAGAGAAGTTTCACTAAGTCACATTTGATGAAATCGAAAGTTGAAGTTCTAAGATTATCCACAGAATTTTCAACATACTTAAATTCTCTGGTATTCTCTGGTATTTTTCTGAAAATACCTGTTTCTTCAGTGGCATCTGAAGAGTTAGTTAAAATTTGATTAAGTTGAAAGATTCCTTGCGAATCCATTCAGGAAGGAAAATGCTGGCAGAGAATACAGTAAACCTCTCTTGTTAGGGACTCTAACACAGCTAGTAATCTGGATACTAGTGCTGTTCGTGATAAGAATGAAAGCAACCAATACATTTTTTTTTTTGAAAAGCAAAACCAGAAACCAGAAGCAATGACTTGCAAGTTTGTAGCAAGCTTATCTCCTTCAGTTCAGAAAGAGTTCAGTATTTGTTTGCCAACTAAGTGTTACTTTTCACAAATGTAAAATTGCATCAACAGTTTTCTTGGCATTCTTGACACCATAGGTAAAAGAGTCTCTGAAATTAACTTTGCAGGTTTTGAAATAGATACATTGACTTTAGAAAAATAAAGCATTGGGTGAGTGTTTGGCTGCTGCTGCTGCTGCTGCTGAGTCACTTCAGTCGTGTCCGACTCTGTGTGACCCCACAGACGGAAGCCCACCAGGCTCCCCCGTCCCTGGGATTCTCCAGGCAAGAACACTGGAGTGGGTTGCCATTTCCTCATTTAAACTCCATCCCCAATCATTACTCCTGATTCCCCAAGTAAGGAAACAGAAAGAAAAATAGTACAGTATGTTCAGAACAAAACTGAAAGTTATTTGGAATAGGGGTTAAATACATACACATTTATTTAAAGCATTGTTTACCACTACCATCCCTACTATCATTAATGTTATACATTAGAGTTAAATAGTTTACAAAGTGCTCTCACGTATTTTTTTTCCTCATTCTTACATGACCTCTCCAGTCCTTGTAAGTAAAATAACAAGTGTTCAGATATATTAATTTATCATCTATTAATCATTATGATTACCTCCACTGTCAGTAAAGTGAGCACTTACTGTCGGCCAAGATCCACATTAAAAGTTTTTTGTGGATCATCTCACTTAACCCTCACAACAACTCTATGCAATTGGTATTATTATCATCTCAGTTTTACAGATGAGAAAACGTGGTTGATCCGGGCCTGGAATCTGGGGCTTCTGAGTCCAAGTCCAGTGTTCTTTCCACATTGTTTCAATAATAGAGTTTAAAAAGAACAAAGAGAATGCTAAAGTTTCCAGTTCATTTCGTATCAGTTACTTTCAGACAAAAATAAAGTAAGAAAGGGACCATGAAAAGAAAGTTAAATTCTCAGCCTCTTCCCAAAATAAATACTTACAAAAATGCAGCAGGCAAAAGTATTTGCCAAACTCTTGAGCCTTTGTAAATTGCAATATGTTGCAATCCCACTATACTAGCAGCTAAATGCAAAATTCTACTTTTAAACCTGCTACTGACCAAAAAACAAACAAAAAAGTTATTTAAAAAGAAAATAAAGAAGACTGTTGAAAAGCCTGACAGTGTGGGATGGCCTACGTGACTGATAAAGCTCTTCAGTTTCCAAACCACCCTAGTTGCAGCTTGGTTGGTCTCTGGCTAAATCAGAGTTGATTTCTACCCTTGAATTCTTGATTCTTTTCCTTTACTTCATGAATTAGCTCCCTGATGTATTTTAACACTCACATGAGTCTTAGGTTGGGATTGCTAAGGACACCAACTCACAGGATAAGAAAACACCTCAAAGAGTACTAAGAAAGGAGGAAAATGACAGTTTTCCAGAGGTGATTCATGTTCCAAATATTCTCTATATGTCTATCCAGATACAAACATTAACCTTCTCCACTTTTTTCTGCGCTGAAGAGGCTGACCTGCATCAAGGCATTCCCTTGGATTTTCACCTGACTGTGGTCAATGGAAGGTATGAGTAGGCGATCAGAGAGGGAAGACCAGTGAGAGGGAGGTGCTTCTCCATCCCTGGCTGGTTTCCATTAACCTTGCCCACAACCTCGAAAATAGCTCCTCCATTAATTGCTTCTTGATGGTCTAAGTACAACATGCCATCTCTTTCTTCACCACCCCAATGGAAAAAGACAGTCTAGTTACACAGAAGTGTGATGCAGGCTCAGGGCAAGCATGATTGACAAGGAAAAGGTATATTCATGAGATAATATGGTAGAACAAGAAATCTAATTGGAGTTATGTCCATCAAATTTTCTCTCATATCAAGCAGAGAAATAGCACTACATTGGGAGAAGATGACAGAAGAGACAATCATTTTAGACAGTGTTTTTCAGGATAACCAACAAGGGACAGAATATCTGGAGGAACTATTTAGAAGGAGTTGATGAGAATTACACTGGACTTTTCTGTAGCATCTGAAACTAGTAAAGCCTTTCAAATACTTACCCATGCAAACCCCCAGTGCCCATTTTCTGCTTCATCCAGGCTCAGGTAAGCCCAGCCAGGATGACATCAGTGGCCTCATTCTAACCCTTCTTTCCAAAAATAAATAATTTATAAGGACACCTAGCAATTTGGCAACAATTTTATTAAATTACAGATTTCAGGCTGCTAATAATATAGAGAAAAGGAACTTCTTATCTCTTTGCTACCACTGTGGTAAAGTTCTACTGGATTTCTCTGAGCTACATTCATTAGGGGAATACAGACTTAGCTAAATGTCAGGTACTAACCAATAAGTAAATCTCTCTGAGAGGTTTAAACCAATCATCAAATGTTTATCTCTGCTTCTTAGATGAAAAATATATATATCACACTATTTGAGGTAAAGCTGCTCATTTTCATTTCTGCCATCTTCCTGTGTTGCTCCTGCGGTAACAATGACAGCTGAATTATTTTTTTCTCAGCCCAGGAGTAATGTGTTGGGCTTCCTTTATAATGACAACAATCTTTTTGTTGCCAAATGCTTCACGTCTTAAATAATGACTTGAATCTTG
The DNA here is from genome assembly GCF_049115385.1 of Moschus berezovskii. Lineage (NCBI taxonomy): Eukaryota > Metazoa > Chordata > Mammalia > Artiodactyla > Moschidae > Moschus > Moschus berezovskii. The sequence continues at coordinate 64,368,700 of NC_142460.1, forward strand.
GCTGCAATTATAAGATAAGATTTTTCTCATAACCTTTTCACAATGGATTTTCATCAGCTCCTTTATAAAGGAAATTAAAATTTGCATTTAACTTTAAGCTCATGTATCCAAAACTGGACCCACCATTGGCACATTCAGACATGGTATTTTAAAAAGAATAAAATTTGCTTCATAGGGTTTTGTTTACTATTTCATCTCTAAAAAGAAAAGAGAAGGAAAATCAAATCAAAGTTCATGAAGAATCAACAGAGGCTGAATGGCAAAGGGACTGAAAAGTGAAGTTAATACATTTCTGTAAACACAGGAGGCTAACTTCTAAATATGCCCCAAAGAAAATCTGTTTACCTTCCAAATTTTCTCAGTAACATTTGAGATGCAGACAAGATGGCTCTAAGCAGGTCTGATGTAAAACAGAATACAAATCACCAGACAACCGAGGCCACAATAGCGACGGGTTCCACACAGTGAGTGACACCCTCATCTCTCAGCACAGGCAACATAACAATAGATATGGCCTGATGAAAGCAAGATGTCCCCAGGAACCAGAAAGAAACTCCTCTCAGGCAAAGTAGTCAGTTCATTTTTTCCAGAACCCAAGCTGGGACTTTGCATAACCAGAGAGTAAACATCCCAGATGCCAGAACTTGAGAAATACCAAACTCCAAACCTGTGGAGAAGTGTCTATCCCTGATTCTGGATTCCAGCTCCCTGGCTGGTCCTCCTTCCTTGAGATGAGTAAGTGCTGCCAACTTTGACGGTAGGGGAGATTTGCCCACATGACAGTCTCAGATAGGAGAAAACATTCAAAATGAGACAATGGTTAATTCAAAAGCAACATCTGTGGGAAGTATGATTGCAAACTAGGAAAGCAAGTTGTCTATCAGGAGACGAGTGATTCATAAATGTTTCTGGCAGGGTCTCACACAGATGGAGTCGTGCACACATGCTATTTTTTCCCCACTAGGAATTTTGCCTAACAGAGTAAGTGATTGCAGACCTGAGTGAGTATGCATTCTGATCGAGAGCAAATGTAATGAATTTTCTGATCAAAGCTCCATTGAATCTCTTCCCTTGTGATATTCCCCACTCTGGCTTCTTCCCTTCAGTAGGCAACTTGGGGAGGTTCTTGACTGAAATGTTTGTGCAGATGCAAGTGTTGTGACTTCCCTCCTGGCAGGGATCTCAACCCTGACAGAATACAGGGAAAAGTAAAAGCCATGTCTACTTCCCAGCAGCTCCTAAAAAAAAAAAAAGCCCTCAATCTTGTCTGGGCCAAATGAGGCGTGGGAGTTGGTCTCTAGAGTGAAGACACCACGCGCACAGAACTTGAGAATGTTAGAACTGGGATCGTCAGGCTCACAGTCCAGACTTTTCATTATGCAGAGTCTGAGAGGCAAGGAGGTCAAAATGGCGTGCCAACTGTCTCATAACTAGTCAATGACAGAACCAGGGTTATTAACCCAGCTCTCTTGATTCCAAATTTAGTGGGTTTTCTCCCCCTGTTAATACATAATTTTTTCACTCACTAATTCATTCATACATCAAATATTTTTTTCAGTGTCCACCATACTGCAAACAATATTCTGAGTGCTGGAAAAAAAACAGGGAACAAAATAAACAAAAGCCTTACCTTAAATAGCTTACATTCTAGGGGGAGAAAATAAAATTCAGATAAGGAAATAAATATAGAGTATGTCAGGTAGTGGTAAAGGCTCCAAAGAAAATAAACAAAGGTCAAAAAACAGACTGATAAAGGGCAACTATTTAAGAGAGGGTGATAAGGGCAACTCTCTGGGGTGACATTTGATCAGAGTCTGAATAAAGTGAGGTTGCAAACCACACAAATAGCTGAGGGACAAACTTTCCAGGCAGAGAACAGTGAGTACAAAATCCAGGGAGCTGGAATGAACTTAGTGTGCTTTGGCAGAGGTTGGGGGGATGCATCGTGAAGGAGAACAATGGAGATGAGGTTCGAGGGGCCACTAGAGGGCTGATCTTAGATTTTTTTTTTTAAACAGATTATTCTGGCTGTTAGGTGATGAAGAGACTAAAGAGAGGGTAGAGAGAAAGAGAAGATCAGAGAAGCCAATAAGGAGGCATCTCCTTAAGACAGAACTTAAATTTCTTGAGAAAGGGGGTTTTTATTTGGCTTGTTCATTGTTACAAAATAAGTACCAAGAATAGTGATGGACACATGTTGGACTGTTAGAGCTATCTGCTAAATGAATGGATGCTTGAAAGGTAAGAAAAAAGTTGACAGTGGCTTGGACTAAGATAATAGCAATAGAGACAGTGGAAAATGAATGGATTTAGGTGCTGTTTCAAAAGTAGAAGTGACAAGAAAAGTTTCAAGATTGGATAAGTATATTTAGTAAGAAAGAACTCAAGAATGACTTCTAGGTTTTTGTCTGAAACCCTCCAGGTAGACAGTGGTAACTTCCCAGGGCGAAACAGATTTAGTGAAGAAAATTTTTAAATTCTGTCTTCACTATGTTACATTTGAACTGTATACTGGTCTTTCAAATGGAAATAATGAGTAAGCAGTTGAAGTGTTTAGAGCTCATGGAAGAGATTAAAGTTAGAGATAGAAGTAGGTAGCACATAAAACTATTGAACACCATATGGTCACCCAAAGGATAAGTGTAGATGGGGAACTGAAGGGGTCCAAGGAGCCCTAGGGTATTCCAGGGTTTCAGAGTAGGTAGTGGAAGAAGAATCAGCAAAGGATTTTTTTCCCAACAGGAAGTAATACAGGCAAAGAAGTCTCAAAAAGAATAACCGGAAACTGAGGCATCCTAGAAACTAAGAGATAAAAATGTTTCCAAAGGAAGAAGTGATGAGATGTTTCAGTCAAGGTGAGGACTGAGAACTACCTACAGGATTTGACCACAGTGAGGTCACTGGTGATACTAAGAAGAGCAGTTTCACTGGCATGATGGCGATAAAACCTCACTGGGGTGAGTTCAAAGGAGAGGGAAAAAGGGGAGACAAAAATAGACAAATTTCTTAGGAAATTTGCTACAAAAGGAGTAAAGAAATGAAGAAGGAATTGGAGGAGGATGAGGGGATTGAAAGAGGGATTTGGGGTTTTGTGTTTTTCGATGTGCTTTCTGATGTTTCCTATCAGCTTGCATACTGATTGGAAGATCCAGTAGGGAGGGAGGGATTTATGTAGGAGAGAAATGGGATACTTGCAAGAGAAAAGTCTGAGTTAGACAAGAAAATGGGACCAATGCACAAGTGGAGGACGTAGCTTTAGATGAGAGTTGCACAATTACTGTGGAAGGGAGGAAAGGCAGAAAATGCTAGGGAAGATACTAGGTAGGAAAGAGAAGTCCTGCCCTGATTGCTTCTTTGTTCCCAGTGACATAACAAGAAAGGGGGTCAGCTGAGAGCATGGAGTAGGAAGGAGTGTCCACTTCTTTTTTTAAAGAAAATGGAGAAATAAGGAAACAGCTGTAGACTGATTCCCAGCAGGACACTCTATGCAGCACCAGCATAGAGTAGAATAGCTTTGAAGGAATCAAACTCAGTTACTGGGTTGCCAGACAATAAGTGACACTTCAGGAGCCAGGGGTGGGCAGCTAAGGAGAAAGGGGTAGCTCCAAATAAGAAAGAGGTGCAGAAAGAGGAAGGAGGAGCATCTGAGACAGTGTTCTACCTCAAAAATTTGGAAAAGAACATCAAAATGGAATAGATCAATGTTGCTCTTTGTGGAGATGCAAATATTAAAAAGTAACAAGTATATTTTTGTGAATTTAGGAGGAAAACATTTGTCACCTAAAAGCATTAGTTCTTTCACTTGAATAACTCATCATGAAGTAATATAAGGCCACACTACAAACCAGCAACCATGGATCTGTGAGTATTATGCTATTTAATTATGTAGAGTTTGGGTGAACTCCGGGAGTTGGTGATGGACAGGGAGGCCTGGCGTGCTGTGATTCATGGGGTCGCAGAGAGTCGGACACGACTGAGCGACTGAACTGAACTGAACTGAATACGTCTTACATAGGCAAAAAGATGAATAACTTGTTAAGTTGAAGAAATTACCTAATAATAATAATAATAGCAGCATTAATAATAACAGAATTCTAGGTTTTCCAAGTGTTTCAGTGGGTAGGAACCAGAAAGATTCATTTAATCTGAAGAATTCTATTTATTCTCAATGTAGCTTTATTTTTAGCTACCTGCTTCTTTTCTTAATGGAAGGTTTTGATTAATTCCCCTTACGGTTTTATAAATGTCCCTCTTAAGTACAGTTTTAGATAGCAGAGTAATTCAAATCTTTGAGTAGCTTGAAGGTTTCCTTTTTCCTTCAACACTTTAAAAGCACTTAAGTTCCAATGTAAGGTCCAAAAAAAGCAATATAAATAGCTCGGCAATTTTTGACCTCCCTTGGGTAAAGGAACCACCACATTGTCATTTTCAAACTGGCTTCTCAGTGAGGGGGGGGATTAAAAAACAAACCACACTCACACACACAGACACAGGCACACACAGTCATAGTTCCTTTGGGGCTGCTTTTACAAAAGTGTATTAAACTAGGTGGCTTAAAAAACAAACATTTATTTCTCAGAGCTGCGGAGACTGAGAAGTCTCAGAGCAGGGTGGCAGTAGGGCCAGGACTTGTACAGACTGCTGACTTCTGGCAGGGTCCCCACATGGTGGAAGGGGTAAGGGAGTTCTTTGGGGTCTCTTTTATAATCCCACTCATGAAGGCTCCACCCTCATGACCTCGTCACTAATCCTAATTACTTCCCAAAGACACTACCTCACTAATATCACCGTATTGGAGGGTAGGGTTTCAACACATGAATTGGAAGTGCAGGGGACACACAAACATTCAATCTGTAACACACAAACACACATATTTTGCAGCTTTTTCCAAACTCACAGGGACTTAAGCCAAGTCTTTGCCTATCCTTTAGATTTTATTGCAAGGAAGTGTCCTCACAATTATTTTTTTAATTCTAAATTCAAAATGAATGTAAAATAAAACACATCTTGTATTGTTCTAATTCAGGTCTTAATAGAATGTTTTCACAGTGGTTCAATACATTCTACCTAGCTAAAACTCTTTTCGGACTTTCAAAATAAAAAGTCTCCTTCATCCCCCCTGCTTAATTTCTTTTACCCTTTTTGCTGATCCACACTTTCATTGGCATTCTGGAGGAACTTCATTACACACACAAGATGGCAGCTTCCTGAACCCATTTGGATCTCTTTGGGTGAAACAGAAGCCCTGTTCTCCAATACAACTAAGATTACATCTAGGTAACTACTCTTCTGAATGAGCTGAATTCAGCAGGAAAACAGACGAAAGCAATATTGTTCTATGAATTAAGTCTTCCTTGATCAGTGCGCTGCATCAGAGCCACTGTAACCAAGTTAGTCGCACAATATGGATGCTGATCAGGAATCTGAGGAAACCAGGACCAGGGCACATAAAGGCTTAGAGTCCAACTGAGATGCAAAAATGGGCCAGGACAGGGACAATCAGCCAATAAAAGTCATGCAACAAAGATAAAAGTTCAGTCTTTGGAGTCAAGCTTATGTTCAAGTCCTAGCTACACAACTTGATGGATGTTTAATCTTTAAAATGCTATTCAATTTCTCTGACCTTAACAATGAAATGGGGATAAAAATGGCCATACATCAGAAAGAATCAAAAGATAGAAGAGACCTAAGGCAATTAACATATAAAAATATGTGTTATGCTTTTGCTGGCCTAGTTTATAAGGAGGACGTGGATCTCAGTTAATATTCAAAACAATATTCTGAGGTAAGCTCTATTATTACCATCACTATTTTATAGACAAATAAATTGAAGCACAGAGAGTTTGAGTAACTTGCTCAAAGACGCACAGCTAATCAAAGCCAGAGACAAAAATCTAAACCCAAGCAGTCTAGCTCTGGAGTCTGTCCTCCTAACCACTACAAAAATCTACCTTGTGTGGTTCTCTATTTTGAAAGGTGTTTTGAAATAGGAATTAAATCTGTGACAGGAACTATCCAGTGGGTGGAAAAGAAGAGAATACAGCAACAATGATGCCAGGCAGAAGTCAACATTAGGATCCAGACAGGCAGTACTTGCTGTTATGGGTGATGTGTCCATACAAAGATAGACACCAGAAAGAAGGTCAAGAGGCAGGAAAGATTGGAAGAATCTCTGGGGAGATCTAACTCTGTCTGGTGTCCAGAGCTCATAGAGTGAAACTTCAAAGCAGGGCATAGCCAGGCAGGTAAGGCTTCAACTACAGGAAGTATGGGAAGAGATGGCCCCAAATTGCCCTGAATCCTAAGTCTGGTTGGTAAGGAAAGTGACTTGATACACAGAAGACAGCGATAGACCTTAAAGAAAGAGAAATCAAAGTAAGGACTGGTATCACACATTCCAGGACACCATCCATAGGATTTGTTCAAACTACCCTCTATCAATAGCAGAAGATTTTATACTTTCTTTCCACTGATTAGCACCTTATGATGGTTTCAGATATAAGATATTCATGTGGCTATGCTTGGCTGAGTTTGCTCATTAGAAGCATGACTTGTGGCTCCAATTAAGACACAAAAGATTATGCTTCTTTGGAGTTTCCTTTTCCTAGACCTCTGAGGGCCTGTTCTTTTTGCATTCCTCTTCTTAAACCAGACAGTAGTTTGAGGTTGTGGAGTAGTAACTAAACTTGTTTTACCATGGTTCTGACTTCTCTAAAGGTTGTTTTCTGCAATGGGTTACTGGATAAATGACCCAAAAAATAAGTAAATAAATAAATCCCAAAATCAGGTAGTATCTGATTTCCATCATATAGTCAAATAAGTATTATGATTTTCTCTTGATTACCTACAAAGGAATTAAAAAAAAAAAAAAACAGTAGCCAAACTGGGCATCTTTACCCAGATCAGATTTGTATCTTTATATTGTTACTATTCACTTCTTTCTTTTCACTTCCCCTCCCATCCTGGTCTCTTTTCTCCTCAGGTGTCTCTAAATGGGATACACCAAGAACACCAGCCTATTACCACATACTTCCTCCTGTTCCTTGTAGGGCAAAGGAGCTATGGGCAGTCAGCACCAACACTAGGGACAGCTCCTTTCCCTGGGGCTTCCCAGCCGTGTTCCCAGTTGTGGTTTTACTACAGGGCTGTAGTTGGTAGCTAAGAGGTTCTCCAATCTCCCACCCTTATAGTGGCCTTTATTATCAGTCTGGCTGAATCTTTAAATTTGCCTGCTGCAGTATTTTCCGTGCTCTTGTGGTCCAACGGTAGATAAATGAAGTCAGTAGAGATTCACAGGAAACATCCAGTCTTAGCATTGGCAAATCAAAGACTCTTTGCTGACATTTGTCAATCCAATAAATCTCAGATGCTGAGTACACTTAATCACAGAAGAGTGAGAAGGAATAAACAACTCCACAACAGCATTTCAGAACTCATCATGAACCAAGCTGAACTTGCTAGGCTGGACTCCTGGAATACCTTACTGCCTTTAGGTCCTCAGCAAGTTCTGTAGAAGTTTCCTGAAACTTCCAAGAGGACAGACTGTCCCAGCACTATTTGGACAGACCTTGGAAGCTTGAGCTAGCAAGTCTAGCTTACTTGAGCATGTTTCAGGACATATCCCCAAGTTCTCTGAGATATTTAGACTCTCTCCTGGATTACCATCTCAGGTTTAAAAGTCCATTGTGGGCATCCAGAGGACTGAGTTGCAATGTGGTTCAGAACCAGGGAATGTTACATTTTGCAGAGTCTATGTGTGGTAGGAAAGCTTAGGGAGACAGTTAAGACTCGACAGGTACTGGAAGGGGCTTCAAAATATATTCTCATTTGGGAAGACTGCTTTCTCCAGGTATAACACAGAAGATTAGGTTGTTGTAGAGCAGCCACTATATTCTTCCAAATACCTGTCCTTCCTCACTGAGAAATGTAGTACACATCAAAACAGATTTATAAGTGTATATTTCAACTTTGCTGCCAGAATAATAAAACACTTGAAGATTAATGGCAGATTCTCATGTTTGGGTCTAGCACATCTTTGTATGTATTTTTAAGGAGAAGCAAGCAAGAGCACAGCTAGTATGGACTTCCTAGGCTAAAAACACTTTCAATAACAAATGACTTTTTCAGATCCAATGTGTTCAGCTGAGACTAAGCCAGACAGTGCTAAGTGGGCAAATTGATGCTTGCTCTCAAGTGTAATAGTGGATTCAGTTAAGAATCATTTAGAGGAATTCAGGATTCAGTTAAGAATCTTTTAGTGGAATTCAGAAAATGAGACTCTAAGTCTATCAGAGCAAGACTGTAAAGTGAGTTTGTAGTTACAGTTTAAGGACTGGACTCAGTGATATGACTCCAGCTAAAAGAAGGAGCCTTATTTGGCCATCTCTAGGTTGAGAGAGAAGGCACATTTTATCAGTTGCAGGAACTCCAAGGAATCTCTGGATCTGGATTTAGGAATTACTACTACTGGTAGATCAAGGCATTTTTCAGGGACAGTACATAAAGTTTTTGGGGGGGTGGAGGGCTTGCCTTAACTATTTACTGGATCCTAGAATATGATAGAACACAGTAAATACCTAGAAATGTTTGTTGATGATTGACATGACAATCCAGAATGCAAATCAAAGCCCCCATAAGCTTGACAAATATGGTCAAAGGAGGCTTAAAGCCTCAGGACACCAAGGTAAATAAGACCTATGTCTTGCTATTTTCTGAGCATCAAGATCATTCTGGTAGTTTGTTAAAATACATGTTCTAGAGCCTCTTATCACCAACCTCAGTTCAGTTCAGTCGCTCAGTCACGTCCGACTCTTTGTGACCCCAAGAATCACTGCATGACAGGCCTCCTGTCCATCACCAACTACCGGAGTTCACTCAAACTCATGTCCATCGAGTCGGTGATGCCATCCAGCCATCTCATTCTCTGTCGTCCCCTTCTCCCCCCGCCCCCAATCCCTCCCAGCATCAGAGTTTTCCAGTGAGTCAACTCATCGCATGAGGTGGCCAAAGTATTGCAGTTTCAGCTTTAGCATCAATCTATCCAATGAACACCCAGGACTGATCTACTTTAGAATAGACTGGTTGGATCTCCTTGCAGTCCAAGGGACTCTCAAGAGTCTTCTCTAACACCACAGTTCAAAAGCATCAATTCTTTGGCGACCAGCTTTCTTCACAGACCAACTCTCACATCCATACATGACCACAGGAAAAACTATAGTCTTGACTAGACGGACTTTGTTGGCAAAGTAATGTCTCTGCTTTTTAATATACTATCTAGGTTGGTCATAACTTTCCATCCAAGGTGTAGCATCTTATGATTTCATGGCTGCAATCACCATCTGCAGTGATTTTGGAGCCCAAAAAATAAAGTCTGACACTGTTTCCACTGTTTCCCCATCTATTTCCCATGAAATGATGGGACCAGATGCCATGATCTTTGTTTTCTGAATGTTGAACTTCAAGCCAACCTTTTCACTCTCCTCTTTCACTTTCATCAAGAGGCTTTTTAGTTCCTTTTCACTTTCTGCCATAAAGGTGGTATCATCTGCATATCTGAGGTTATTGATATTTCTCCTGGCAATCTTGATTCCAGCTTGTGCTTCCTCCAGCCCAGCGTTCCTCATGATGTACTCTGCATACAAGTTAAATAAGCAGGGTGACCATATACAAACTTGACATACTCCTTTTCCTATTTGGAACCAGTATGTTGTTCCATGTCCAGTTCTAACTGTTGCTTCCTAACCTGCATACAGATATCTCAAGAGGCAGGTCAGTTGGTCTGGTATTCCCATCTCTTTCAGAATTTTCCACAGTTTATTGTGATCCACACAGTTAAAGGCTTTGGCATAGTCAATGAAGCAGAAATAGATGTTTTTCTGGAACTCTCTTGCTTTCTCCATGATCCAGCGGATGTTGGTAATTTGATCTCTGGTGCCTCTGCCTTTTCTAAAACCTGCTTGAACATCTGGAAGTTCACGGTTCACATATTGCTGAAGCCTAGCTTGGAGAATTTTGAGCATGACTTTACTAGCGTGTGAGATGAGTGCAATTGTGCGGTAGTTTGAGCATTCTTTGGGATTGGAATGAAGACTGACTTTTTCCAGTCCTGTGGCCACTGCTGAGTTTTCCAAATTTGCTGGCATATTGAGTGTAGCACTTTCTCAGCATCATCTATCAGGATTTGAAATAGATCAACTGGAATTCCATCACCTCCACTAGCTTTGTTCACAGTGATGCTTTCTATGGCCCACTTGACTTCACATTCCAAGATGTCTGGCTCTAGGTGAGTGATCACACCATCCTGATTATCTTGGTCGTAAAGATCTTTTTTGTACAGTCCTTCTGTGAAGAAAGCTGATCGCCGAAGAATTGATGCTTTTGAACTGTGGTGTTGGAGAAGACTCTTGAGAGTCCCTTGGACTGCAAGGAGATCCAACCAGTCCATTTGAAAGAAGATCAATCCTGGGTGTTCATTGGAAGGACTGGTGCTAAAGCTGAAACTCCAATACTTTGGCCACCTCATGCGACGAGTTGACTCACTGGAAAAGACTCTGATGCTGGGAAAGGTTGGGGGCAGGAGGAAAAGGGGACGACAGAGAATGAGATGGCTGGATGGCATCAACGACTCTGTGGACATGAGTTTGAGTGAATTCTGGGAGTTGGTGATGGACACGGAGGCCTGGCGTGCTGTGATTCATGGGGTCACGGAGAGTCGGACACGACTGAGCGACTGAACTGAACTGAACTCTGTGTATTCTTGCCACCTCTTCTTAATATCTTCTGCTTCTGTTAGGTCCATACCATTTCTGTCCTTTATCGAGCCCATCTTTGCATGAAATGTTCCCTTGGAATCTCTAATTTTCTTTAAGAGATCTCTAGTCTTTCCTATTCTGTTGTTTTCCTCTATTTCTTTGCATTGATCTCTGAGGAAGGCTTTCTTATCTCTCCTTGCTATTCTTTGGAACTCTGCATTCAGATGCTTATATCTTTCCTTTTCTCCTCTGCTTTTCGCTGTTCTTTTCACAGCTATTTGTAAGATCTCCTCAGATAGCCATTTTGCTTTTTTGCATTTCTTTTCCATGGGGATGGTCTTGGTCCCTGTCTCCTGTACAATGTCATGAACCTCCATCCATAGTTCATCAGGCACTCTATCTATCAGATCTAGTCCCTTAAATCTATTTCTTACTTCCACTGTATAATCATAAGGGATTTGATTTAGGTCATATCTGAATGGTCTAGTGGTTTTCCCTATTTTCTTCAATTTAAGTCTGAATTTCGCAATAAGAAGTTGATGATCTGAGCCACAGTCAGCTCCTGGTCTTGTTTTTGCTAACTGTATGGAGTTTTCCATCTTTGGCTGCAAAGAATATAATCAATCTGATTTCGGTGTTGACCATCTGGTGATGTCCATGTGTAGAGTCTTCTCTTGTGTTGTTGGAAGAGGGTGTTTCCTATGACAAGTGCGTTCTTTGGCAAAACTCTATTAGCCTTTGCCCTGCTTCATTCCGTGCTCCAAGGCCAAATTTGCCTGTTACTCCAGGTGTTTCTTGGCTTCCTACTTTTGCATTCTAGTCCCCTATAATGAAAAGGACATCTTTTTTTTGGTGTTAGTTCTAAAACATCTTGTAGGTCTTCTTAGAACCGTTCAACTTCAGCTTCTTCAGCGTTACTGGTTGGGACATAGGCTTGGATTACTGTAATATTGAATGGTTTGCCTTGGAAACGAACAGAGATCATTCTGTCATTTTTGAGATTGCATCCAAGTACTGCATTTTGGACTCTTTTGTTGACCATGATGGCTACTCCATTTCTTCTTAGGGATTCCTGCCCACAGTAGTAGATATAATGGTCATCTGAGTTAAATTCACCCATTCCAGTCCATTTTAGTTCACTGATTCCTAGAATGTCGACATTCACTCTTGTCATCTCCTGTTTGACCACTTCCAATTTGCCTTGGGGTGGCAGCCGAGAGGAGCTACCCAACCCCGAGGTCAGGGCCAGCAGCCGAGAGGAGCTACCCCACGTCCAAGAGGCGCTGGCTGCATGGGCACAGGAGGGCCAAGAGGAGCTACTCCAAGTTCAAGGTCAGGAGGGGCGGCCTTGAGGAGATACCCCTTGTCCAATGTAAGGTGCAGTGGCTGCACTTTGCTGGAGCAGCTGTGAAGAGATATACCACGACCAAGGTAAGAGAAACCCAAATAAGACGGTAGGTATTGCGAGGGGGAATCAGAGGGCAGACACACTTAAATCATAATCACAGAAAACTAGTTGATCTGATCACATGGACCACAGCCCTGTCTAACTCAATGAAACTAAGCCATGCTGTGTCGGGCCACCCAAGATGGGCAGGTCATGGTGGAGAGGTCTGACAGAATGTGGTCCACTGGAGAAGGGAATGGCAAACCACTTCAGTATACTTGCCTTGAGAACCCCATGAACAGTATCAAAAGGCAAAATGATAGGACACTGAATGAGGAATTCCCCAGGTCAGTAGGTGCCCAGTATGCTACTAGAGATCAGTGGAGAAATAACTGCAGAAAGAATGAAGGGATGGAGCCAAAGCAAAACCAAAACCCAGTTGTGGATGTGACTGGTGATAGAAGCAAGGTCCGATGCTGTAAAGAGAAATATTGCATAGGAACCTGGAATGTTAGGTCCATGAATCAATGACCAACCTAGATAGCATATTAAAAAGCAGAGACATTACTTTGCCAACCAAGGTCCGTCTAGTCAAGGCAATGGTTTTTCCCGTGGTCATGTATGGATGTGAGAGTTGGACTGTGAAGAAGGCTGATTGCCAAAGAATCGATGCTTTTGAACTGTGGTGCTGGAGAAGACTCTTGAGAGTCCCTTATACTGCAAGGAGCTCCAACTAGTCCATTCTAAAGGAGATCAATCCTGGATGTTCATTGGAGGGACTGATGCTAAAGCTGAAACTGCAATACTTTGGCCACTTCATGCGACGAGTTGACTCACTGGAAAAGACTCTGATGCTGGGAAAGGTTGGGGGCGGGAGGAGAAGGGAACGACGGAGAATGAGATGGCTGGATGGCATCACCGACTCTGTGGACATGAGTTTGAATGAACTCCGGGAGTTGGTGATGGACAGGGGGGCCTGGCGTGCTGTGATTCATGGGGTCGTGGAGAGTCGGACACGACTGAGTGACTGAACTGAACTGAACTGAATGATGTCTTTGAATGCTCTTAGAGCTCACCTGGGTTCCAAACTGAAACTTTCCATAACTTTAGGCATGATGAGGAA